>NC_142618.1:39779919-40082949 GCF_059453375.1 Lepisosteus platostomus
GTGCATAGTGGAGTGAAACAGACTGGCCGTGACAAATTGTTTGATAAGCAATCAGTTTGATAAGTTTGATAGCTTATTTGAGTTGTACTGTTTGAGCGAAAATAATGAAGTAAAGAATCCGAAAACTTACCGTTACCACAAGGAATGGGAGTATGATTTTTTTTTGTACTTTCAAATCTGAAAAGCTAGTGTCTATGTGAAATATAGAACGAAATTTCAAAACTACATAAAAAACGTATGATGCAGACTTTCCCGCTAAAAGTGAGTTACAAAAATTAAAATCTCAACTAGCAGCAGTCGGTTTTCACGAGGCCTAATACAAGAGGGAAAGCGGTAATCATCGCATCGATCCGTGTGAGCCACGTCCTGGCTAAACACAAGACGTCCTTAAGGGATCGAGAAATAAAAAAGAGTTTGCTGAGGCTTCTGACTTGCTGTTTGGAGATTTCAAAAACAAACATTTTTGGCAAGGTTCAGACAGCTTATGCCTGAAATCAAAGAGTTTCTCAAGTCATCTAAACATGGTGAATATGCCAATTAGAGGATGACCAGTGGCTTCTGGATTTATCATTCCTCACAGACTTGAGCTGCATGTCAAGCTGCATGGACAAAATAAAAATGTAATCGGCACGATCAGGAGTGTCAACACGTACAGTATATGAATATACATACATATATGATATATATGAATAAATGTACATATATGATATGTGAAGGATATATATTAGGAGACTCAGAGACCGCTTCAGAGAACATGTTAGGGCTGTGAGGATGAAAGATTTCTCCAAGAACATAGTTTCTCATTTCACTTCTGATGGCCATGATCATACTGATCTCTTCATATGTGTTCTCAAAGTAGGGTTTCTTAACTCCTACCAGAAAGACATCAGAAACCAAAATTATCCTGAAACTTGGTTCACACCTTCCCTCTTCTCTCAATGACAGACTTGTTTTCTTGTACTTCTCTCGTTTCGTTTCGTTTCGTTTCATACCTCTCCTCACCTCTCTCGACCTCGCACCACTTGATTGGCCACTCTGCCTCTATCCTGCTCCCACCTCCTCCTCTCTCCTGGCTTTTGATTTCCCAAGCTATATTATCTTTGCTGACTGGCCTATCTTTCTTACACCCAAAGAAGGCTCCACAGCTGAAAAATTGTGTTTTCTTTCTTCTCTTTTCAGCATGGAATAAACCTATTACTTGTTCTATTGCAGCCTACGCATGCTGACACAGCTACCCACCTGAACTACTTCATTAGTATATGTAGTTAAAAGTAATACATTTTAATTTAGAGATATTCTGTTACAATTGTCACCACATTACAAAAAATATATTTATAGTCTGTTAGCAGTCAAGAGAAGGCATTAAATGTCTTCCCAGGCTTGAAGGAATGTCGATCATAGAACCATACAAACATAGAACATAGAAAGTGTTCTATGAGAAAGAACCAGAACTTTTCATCCTTAACATGGAAGACTAAAACTCCTCAACTGTCGAGTGAATGGATATTTCCAGAACAAATAATAAAGTATGATCCAGAGGACACAAATGAAATGTGCATTTGAAAAGAAATTATGCACTTTTTCACAAAGGGTTGTTGGCGTCTGGAACAACCACCAGCCTTGGCGTCAAAACGGACACCTTGCCTTCTTTCAAGAATATGACTGGATGAGTGTCACGCCCTCTGCAGCCAGAGGGCGCTCCTTCTCTGTCCTGTCTCTCATTTCCAGTTCTTTGCTGTCCTTCCGGTGTTTCTGTCTCTCTGGGGACATATATTTCCGGGTCTCTCATTCTGCCTTGGTTCAGCATTGACGTTCGGATGTCCTAAGACCCGCCTAGCACCAGGTAGGCCCATGTCCACTACCTGAGGGCATAGGTTTCTATACGGCATTTCCTGAACAGCTGAGCCCAGGCTAACCCCCGTCTCGCCGCTAAGCATAGGGTCTTTTCGCTCTCCTGCCATTCCACGGTTCGTCCTGTCCGACATCCGTGACAATGAGATCCTCACATCAATTTGTTACTAGAAAGCCCATGAACTAGATGGGCCAAATTGCCTCATAACTTACATTGTAGTTTATTTTCTCCTCATGCTCCTTTTTGCAGCAGGAGAAAACACTGGTAGGAAGAGACATAGTATTCTGTAACTAGGTTAAAACTGAAAGAATGAAAAACTGTGGGAATGCAAAAATGATTGTTTTCTTTAGGGATTAAGACAGAAGTGAAACAGTGTATTAACCTTAAATAAAACAGTATTAGCAATTACACAATTACAGTGTGTGGGGTAGTGGTCAAGGCTCTGAACTTGTTATTGTAGGATCAGGACCTGGGTGAGGCACTGCGATTGAAGCCTTGAGTAAAGTACTTCATTTGATTGATTTAAATACCCCAGATGCATAAATGAGTGCAAGTTATTTGACCAAATAACCAAAAATACCAAATATATAAAGTGGGGAGGAGAACAGGTGATAGAGCAAATTTATAAATGGGGATTATTAGGTGGCCATAATTGGTAAATGCCAATGTGCAATTTGGCCTTGTTGTGATAATATCCCTACTCTTTTTGAGAAATACCCTGGGATTTTTGATGACCACAGAGAGTAAGGACATTGGTTTTACGTCACATCCAAAGGATGGCGCTTTTTTACAGTTTTACATCTCTATACTGAGGCATTTAGAACCCACACAGACCGCAGGGTGAGCTCTACTAGTCCCACTAATACGTCTTACAGCAGCAACGCTAGCTTTCCCAAGAGGATTCCAATCCAGGTACCGACCAGGCTCAGACCTGCTTAATCACAGTGGGCTTGCAGGGTGATGTAGCAGCTGGCATCAGAAATGCATGTATTATTATCATCCTATATTTCTTTTAACAGTGGACATACGCTGCAAGGATCCCCTTTTGATTAAGGTTTTTGCCGTTGTTAATGGCAATTATAAGAGTTGCTAGAAATTCTATGAATTTGTTGCAGTTATGATTTATTAATTTAGTTTTCGTATTCTAAAACTAAGGGAAGATATACAGTATATATATATATTTATTTCTATGTTACATGGTTGCTGTCCCAAGACTGAAAGGGAGGAACAGTTCTTAACATCTAGACTGTAAAAATGCTCTTTATTTCCACTGATGGAATTTGAGAGAAATTTCATTAATATTGTTTGGGTCATTGTACAAAACCATTCAAAAACGTTTAGCTTGTCCTTTGAAAAGTCCTTGCTGTCCTGCTGATCTGTCCATTTTCCCTTATAAAGGAAATTCAGTCT
The DNA here is from genome assembly GCF_059453375.1 of Lepisosteus platostomus. Classification (NCBI taxonomy): domain Eukaryota; kingdom Metazoa; phylum Chordata; class Actinopteri; order Semionotiformes; family Lepisosteidae; genus Lepisosteus; species Lepisosteus platostomus. The sequence continues at coordinate 39,783,182 of NC_142618.1, forward strand.
GAGAGAGCTGTGGGTTATGGTGTTGTGGAATTTCAAAAGAAGAATCAGAGAAAATGAACTGATGCAGCAATCAATATGTTATTGAGGTTCATCACAAGTATTAGAGAGCTGATCTGAATTCCTGTCAGTGTTTACACTAATGTTAGGAGTATGACATTTCAGAGAAGAAAATTTGAAAGAAAGGGACAGAATTTTTATGAGCACTATGGATGACTCAAACTAAATTCCAAGGTTATGTTGTTTTTTTCAATTGCTCTGGGGAGAGGGTTACAGAATTTCAAGTCTCTGCTATGTACTCTCTTTTTTCCTGCCCTAGAAACCTCCTTTAAGCCTATGCATGTTTTTATTACTCAAATTATTACCTTTCAGCAACCATATTTAAACAAATACAGAAAAGTGTATATATATATAATATATGCAATTTAAAATGTTTATGAAAAGCAAATTCTTTCCAATGTACCCACAGATGAGGTTATCAGAAATTATTTTCCAAATTATTTTCTGCTTAATTATCTAAAAAAGACTTTAATAACATTTGAAATAGGCACCAGAGGCTTCAAACATGAATATGAACATGTTTCTGCACTGCATTAATATTGTCTTATCTACCACACTTAAATATGAATTTCACTCTGTGTAAAAAAAAAAATTCACAAGGCTAGTCATTAAAAGAAATGTTAACCATTTCATATTTGGCATGGATAAGAAGATGATTCCCATAAACAAATATGTGTAGATACATAATTAAATATGTTTTGTGAAATCCAAATATTTAACTTCTACTTGCTGTAATTAGTAACTGTCAATACTAATAATGGGTTGCCTAAAACAAAAATAACTTATAGTTCCAAAATAAATGCGAACAATAGCTTCCAATAACAGAAACTGCAAGGTGGAGAAGATAAGATACTCTCTTTTTCATCTGTATCTCTTAATCTACAAATTAATGCAAGTCTCTACATTTAAAATTTAAATCACACTACTCTGAGCACTTTTAATATTTCACCAAGTCATTTTTGAACAGCATTATGTAGAAGAAAAAATGTTAATATTGTAGAACAGCCTGTTGTCTTGAAACAGGAATAAAATTCAATAAAAAAGTGGAGTTTGTTCAATTTGTACTTTCTTAACTTTTTTCTTCCTTTTGGGACTACAAAATAAATTCAATCCAGTTAACCTTAAAAATTCCATGCTGCAGGTTGGTGATTTGGGACACACTGCATTGGAATGGGTCCAAGGGGAGAGGAAAGCACACAGAATGAATGCACAGCCCATAGTAAGATGTATCATTTTTAAAGCTTCAATTCATTACCAGTGGTGTCCAAAGAAAATCTTTTCCCCTGAAACTAGTCACATCTTATAGCTCAGCCCACTGAGAAAATGTTACAGTACTTGATAAAAATCCTTGTAACTGTTTGAAGAGTGCAAAGCTCCACAGAAAACAGGTCTAACAATACGTTCCCCAACTGCACAATGAAGAGCAGTTCCATTATTTGATATGTCTGTGGCAAGAGAAATTAGAATTGAATGCCTTACTTAAACTGTGACACCACAGTATATCCACAATTTGCAGCTTGTGTGCTAACTAAACTTCACACATACCTTGGCATATAACCCCTGATCTAATAACCCTAATCAAACTGTTCCTGTGAAATATAGATTGTATTTTAAGGCTTTTCTGCTTACATATACAGTAGGAAGGAGAGATTGCAATAATTTGTTAGATCCTGATTACCTTTGGAACTTGCTAGGGGAGTTTAGTCTAACCTATAGTGGCAATGCTTATTAATAAGACATAATTAAGTGTTGCTATGCTTTTCCCATCTCTCTCATCTCTGTGGTCCAAACCTTTTGCTTGTTTCTTTGCAGCCTATGCATGCTGACGCAGCTACCCACCTGAACTACTTCAATTTATATTGTATGTCAATAAAACTGGAACATGTTTCTAGAACCTGAATAATGCTATCAATTTTGACTTTCAAAAGAGGCATGAGAACAAAACATGTGAGAAAGTATACTCCTGTTAAATAACACACACAAGCAGATTCAATTAAAAGGATCTTAAGTTTGCACTTAAAAGAATCTGCAGTTTCAGCATTCCCAATACTGTCTGTAATGGAGTTCCACTAGCACAAAGCACAACAACTCCAGCATTCTCCAGCCCCAGCCGCCTGAAGTTGAAATCTTCACTTTGCCAAATCAAGAAACAATTAGGAAAATATGAAATATCTATCCACTGAGGACTTAATATATTCTTTCTATAGCCCATAAACACACATTACTGTACGATGTGGATGTACTAAATATACATGATTGACTTGAGCCAGCAGTTCATACCTGAATGTTCTCTTTATAGTATATTTGACAACATGCTGCCAGGAAGCCCAGCCCATTGCTCTCCCTCTCCCTTTTTACTGCAACAAGAGGAATGCTGAACTCCCACTGGCTCTTAAGTCAATCGGGTCCAGTGTCAAACCCCAAATCAGTCATTATTCTTCACTATACAGAAACTATACAGTGTCCACCAGGGCTCTGTTCTAGCTTTAGTTTTTTTAGTATCAATATGTTAGTTACCAATGTGCTAAAAACTCCCTAGATATGACAACAGCTTTCATTTCTAAGATGCCCAAATTTATGTTCATATGACCCCTAGCTTTACTCAAGCATTCACACCGCTTAGATAATGTTATAATGTTATAATTTGACAAGATCACATTTATGCTGACTATCTCTCCTCATGAACTTTGCAAATGTATTTGGTAATTGATGGTCCTGGAATTAGTCCAGGTCATGTATCAGGTCAGGTATCTTAAAGTTGCCGAAACTCATTTTTGCAGTGCTGTGACGGTCTATTTTGTTCTTCTTTTTAACACTGTATCTGAACACATCTCTCCCAGTCTGATGCAGAAAAATGAATACATGTTTTTCCAGGCAAGGTTATTTGAAAGCAATGCATGCTGATACAGACCATCTAAAATGCATGAGAATAAAATCAACCATTTTAAATTTCTAATACCTTCTCCCTGTGGATTTAGATTAAAATTCAAAATACTGCTGCTTGAATGGTTTTAAGGGCTTGAATGATTTGGCTCTTGTCTACATACAGTACCATAATCGTGAATTCACTGAACTGATAACACCTTATCTAGTACACCTAGTTTGCACTCTGCAAAATTTTTGCAAGTGTCAGATCTTTCAAGCCAGTCAGCACTTTTAAAACCTGTCTTATAAGTCACTTTCATACTTAAAAGCTTTTAATTATTTTCATTTTACTGCATTAATTTATACATATCTTTTTTGATTGCTTTACTATAAAGCTTTGTTGTAAAGTCCCAAAAAAGGTGAGGTACTTAAAGTAAAGAGTATTATTAAAACAGTGTACCTAAGTGTTGTAAATTGTAAACACAATAACATTTAGATTAATAGAATGATAATAATTTAGGTTAATAGGATGTACCATGACAATCACAATATCTGCATAAATGTAAAAATTAAAAAGCTTGTTTTAGAACTTAATTGTGGAAATCTGATGATAGAGCAGAGTGAAAGATGCATATAAAATTATATTTTAAGAGTTGGAAGCGTTTTCTACTTACTGGGTATTTGCTGGATCCTGTGGACGACCACAAATGCATCTGAAAGTCCCACTTTGACAGGGTGATTTACCGAGCTTATCTGTGTTACCATAACTGGAATCTGAGAGAGAACATAATGAGAGCATAAAGAGACCCATCTAGTTAAGAACTGGATTAATACATAAACAAAACGGACGCTTTCCAAGACTGGAAATGACAATGGTATGACTTCCTGAAACACATACGGTATGGTACAGCATTATTAGTACATAAGTTAAACATGCCTCCAGTTGAAAGTTGTTTTCAGTGGTATCAGACAGTAGTGGTTAGGGCTCTGGAGACTCAGCTGGAGAGTTGATGGGGAACTGGGATCAAGTCCCCACTGTAGGCACTAACATATTCTTGGCTTTTTACCTTGATGTTTCCAGCTCACCCAGCATTGCTCAGGATAAGCCTGAAATAGACAGCTTATTCTTGTTGGGGGTAATGTCAAGTTTGCTTAACCCTACAGAGACCACAGTTAGCTCTGACTTTTCATTCTACCCAGTGCTCTTAGACATTTCCACTGAATTTTATCATGTGTTGTATTTTTAGGATGTGCAGTAGTAATAGTGTTTCTTGCCAGAGTTGGCATAGATCTTTTCACCATGTATAACTCTCAAGTATATATTTTCATTAATACTTTTATTACAAAAACAGAGTTTACATTTAATTAATAATTGCTTTTCCTCTAATCTCACATTGGCTTTTTGGAAAAAAATAATTTATAGGTGAATTCAGCCTTTAAGCTCCCAATATTGCACATTTAGAGGTTTTATCACTACCATGTTATTTTCAACTGCTTTTGAACTAAAAAATCATAACCTATCTATATGTTATCAATATACTATAACATAGTATAGTGGTTATTCAACCAGTAGTCTGCAGCAGTTGTCTAGATCAAATTCAAAGAACAAAGTGCATTGAACAGCACTACTGTATGTTTACAACCATTGCTCAAAGTTTAAACAAATGATTGATTTATATTTATCTTTTGAAATGTCACTATTTCCACATTTTACTACAATTCAGTGCATAAAAAAGACAATTACTGTAGTAAAGGTTTAGTAAATAAGTGAAAAATTGTTTAAGGTTATTCATTTGAGTGGTTTTTAATTTTAATTTTATTGTTTAATAGTTTGTTCTTGTGAACAAATTTCAGTACTCCTATTTTACTTCGAATTTGTTTAAATAAGGGAAGGATCCAAAATCTAACGGGGCATCAGCATTCCTTAGAGCTACCTAAAATACATTAAATCTCTTTGGAAAGACTCTGACAATTAGTTTTCAGTGAGACACCTGCAGAGGAATATTAAAAAATTCCTTTCATGCACTACAGATTAAAGATTGAACCAGTGTCAGTATTTCAAGGTCACACATGACACTAGTTAACCCCACTAGTTCTTAAAATTTTAATATATTAAAAAATGTATATCCTTACTGTTGCAGCAACAGATCTTAAAACTTTAAATGTGGCAAATCTTTAAGAATGAGTATATAAAACAAGATATTTTTAGAAGTAACCTGAAACAGAGAAATCTAAATAGTAAGGTAGCAAAATACTGGTTAAAAGCTATGTAAAACTGGTGAACCGTACTAAGGGAAAAAGTACTATTTTTAGCTGTTTCCTTTGACTACATATACACACAAACTCAGTTTTCAAAGTCAAAAGTCAGTATTGTTTCCTATAGCTTTGTGATTAGACAACGCACCAGTTAATTTTGATGCACATAATTCACTGCACACCTGACGAAGGTTCCACAGCCAAAACATTATGTTTCTTTTCTTCTCTTTTCAGCATGGAATAAACCTTTACTTGTTCCTTTATATCTAATATAGTTATATGCTATTGTAAGAAACATAATGCAAATTATAATGAATGCATTCTGGATTTTTAAAATAATAAAAAATGCATTAGATTTTGTATTATTCCCTCTGCAGCGTGCATTTCCCAATCCATTGCAAGTCTTTAAAAACGTATTAAAATTTGTCTCCATGGTGATCATATTTAACACAGTCTGCTCACAAAGGAACTGAAAAAGTCCTTTTCACATATGGTTTATTTGAGAATGAATTAATTCAAAACTTCAACTCCCTCACCAATATAAAAATCTAAAGTTTTTTAGTGCCCCTACATGACTGCACACAATCACAGGCATGCCAGCCCAAGACCAAGTGGACTCAGAAGAGGGAAGGACACCACATATAAGACATAATACTCACCTCCTTGTAAGCGAAAACTATGCGCCCATCACTGTGCAGTGTAGCCTGGAAAGTGAAACTTCCCAAACTGTAGTTGTCTTGTAGATGAACATGGTCCCACTGAACCACCAGAGCCGTGCCTTGAAACAGAAGGAAAACTGATTAGAACAACAAATGAATCTATAACAGAACAGCAGTACTAAGAAAGTTTTGCAAACTGAGAAAGAGAATATTTTAATATTATATTTTTATAATCATACAAATATAACAATAAAATATTTAATCTTTGGACCAAACCAGTACACACAGAGGGTCGACTGTATCAAAGCTGTGAGGAACCTTTCTTGCCATTTTCCTTAAGTATAACTGCAACTTATAAGCAACCCCTAACCGAGAGTCTATCTGACTTGTGGGTAAGCGCTGAACCTGAATACTCATTTTGTTGCCAATTCCAGCCACTTAAACATCCACTCTAATTGACTTACCAAACCAACAGACTGAACTAACCCGAAGACTCCTCCTGAGTTTTTACCCCATTTAAAGAGAAACTTAAGAAGAAAAATGCTCTGTTGGCCACACCTAGTTTCTTTTCAAAGCTTAACCTGACAATAACATCCCAGAAGGACAGCCTCTCTGTTACAGGATAAAATAACAAAACAAACTTCTGTTTCTGCTCAGACTGTAAGCAATCAGTGATAGTTCAACATTCTATCTGCAGTAATCAATTGTAGTTTATGAAGAGATGCAAATACTGATGTAAAAAATAAACAAGATGGGTTGAGAAGCCAAGATAATAAGAAAAAAAATCTAGAAAGGTTCACGTTAAAATTATTTTTTTTTTCTCATTCATATTGAATTCTGTTTTGATGGATGGAAGGACAGTGAGATACATAAATTAATGAAAGATATAAACAATTCAAAAACATTATTATGACCATGCTTTTTCTGTTGCTGCTCCTTTATTATTCTGAATCTTTAAAAGGCAAATTATTTGAATCTCTTGAAATCTAAGCTCAAAACTTACCTTTTTACCAGGATCTATTTCTAACCACCCTACTTTATCTTCTATATGTTCCTGTATACATTTTTCTTTTACTTTTTGTTGTACTCTTCTGTGTTTTTCCTTATCACTATGTATAGCGTCCTTGGGTTTGGAAAGGTAAAATTAAATAAAAGCTCTCATTCTTATTAAGAAAACAAATCAGAATGTGATAAAATATGGCACTTTAGAAAGTTCAGTTCAGAATTAAAAGAGCTCACTTCAAGAAGGCAGATTAAGATAAAAATGCTTCCAATACAGGAATGCCAAGGTGATCTCATTGTGAACCTAAATGAGAATAATACAAAATAATTCACTGGAAAGTATAAAAGTACATAAATCATAGTGTAATCCAAATAAATGTGATAATATTATGTATGTTGGGGAGAAATCCCCCAAACAACTGGGTCTTGCTGTGTTACAACCTGTGGTGTGAGTTGTACATACAGTATGTATTAAAACTCAGGAAAAGAGATTCAGTTAATATAAGCTAAAACAGTGCTGATCACATATTCTAATTATAGTATGTAATCAGGGGTTCACATAATTCTAAAGTGTTAGTGTTACTTCTACAGATTTGCATACTATATTAAAGAGTTATGAGAGAACATCCTATACTGTATATCACACATATCTTGTGTCACAGTGGATCACAGCTAAACTGGGTGATGTATGTACTGTAGCATCTTGGGCATTTAAAACAGTACCATGAATTGCAAGCATCTTCTTTGATAAGAATCATTCTAAGAAACAATATAGAATGAAACCTTTTCATGCTCAATATCAGTCTTCAAATATGAGCTGAAGTACATAATGTAAAAGGCAGGAGGATGTTAATAAAACCCATTGAGAGTTGTATAGTGTTCTGATCAAAACGTGGGCTCATGTTTTGCAAATTCCCTTAGTGATTGGACATCTGTATTATAACTGCCTATCAAGTATTTCAACAGTATGTGCAAAGTTCATTGCCAATGCTCAACTATGTTAACTTAAAATATCTGTAGCTACTTAAAATGTATTGAGTTCACAGAGAATTCCAAGAACTGCATTCTCTTTTGGGTCTTTCCTCACTCCCAGTCTCTCAGTCAAAATGAATGTATTTATTGACCTTATTTTTCAGCTGCCTAATTTACATACTAAATCGCTTTGATATGACCGTTTCAGGGAAGGAAAAGGAGAATACATTGGATAAGTTGTATGTTTATTACATGTCTAAAATGATCATATTGGAGGCACTGCCATACTGTTATTTTTAACACTACTAACAACTAACAAAACTGCTAGTATAATTAGAATCACCCAACAACTACTAGCTCAGTGAAAGAATCATTCTTCACTCATATCATTGATATACTATATGAAGAGAAATGCACACCTCACCAGTCGTTCAGCATTCACAGAAAAAGGAAAGCATGTTGGACTGCTACTATATTTATCAGTTCCCCTTTGAATATACAGCAGCTGTCTGTTTAGGAATGAAAAGATAACTTTCAGGGGACTTATAGAAGATGAATAAGCATTCATCTCTATCCCACTCCCTAGTTTTTATTCACTGGTGTTATGGCACAACTCCCAATAAAAACTGTATGTTTATTTCCGTTCATTTATTAGAACTATGTAGGTGAGTGTAGGGGAATATTTAATCTTGATAGCAGGTTTGTGACTGGTCAATATTGTGTATGTTCTTTGTTCATGTTCTTCATAGACAAGCATTTGTTAGGTGATAGGTGCTTGTACCATCAGTGGGTGGTTTGTTAATAGCACCACACCTTCAAACTCTCGTGAGAAAAACCCACAAAATGAACTGACATCAATTCAGATAGAAAATCACTTGCCTGTAACTCAAGAACATGGGGCACGGACCTTTTCAAGGTTTACTCTGTGTAATTTATACTGTCACGACCAGGAAGTAAACCTACATGAGAGTATCATTCCCATTGCAAAGTGTCTGTAAATGTTAAGAGAAAAATCCAGTAAGACAGCTTTACTGTGTAAACAGGCCCAGCCAAGAGGGTAAGAAGGGCTCATAAATCAGGTCACACTGCATTTACTGGAGAGCTGAGTACGGGCTGGATCAGCAGTAGGTCCTGAAACATTAAAGCCAAAGGAACATAGTAACCATATCCAAATGCCAGCTGAGCATCAAATATAGTTCGAATGAATGACAAATACAGGGTGAATTACTGTAGGTAACTGGCCTCATTGTGCAACATCAGCCTCTGTCTGTGAAAAATTCAAGAACACTAATACTGTATAATGGGCACTGATGAATACATATTAAACACTAATGAAAAACAGTAAAATTATTTGTTACCAAATTAATAAGTAAAAAAGTCAAGTACTGAAGACATTATCAATAACATATCAGGATAATTGGTTGGACTTTTGACAACTGCTACTATAAAAAAGGAGAAGAAATTGAGGTGTAGAGACTGTAAGTGCAGAAAATATATTGTCTGTTGTGAATCCTAAATGACCCATATAGAACATGTTGTAGTAAAATTCACGTTTAAAAAATTCTGCACCTAATATTTTAGCATCAGATTCTGCACCTAATACTGTATTTTAGCATTATATTTTGAATGGATGCTTTATTCATTGTACTGTAGCTCAGTCAGTGTTCCAAAACATTTGAAAATGAAGTGCTGTTAGAATATTGCGATTCTGGCTATCACCATGAAGTGTGTTAAGTTTTTGTGATTGTGTCTAACCTGAGAGTTTCACAAGATTAGGATGAACTGTGCCTTATCATATCATATCTAGTTTTATGTGCTATATTAATTTACAAATACAGCACTATATTTTATTTTGTCTTTCAGAGGGAAAACCTCTGAAACAAATACGCATCATTCCCCATTTTCTGCATATGCAGTATATTTTAAAGAGAATGGATATAGTTCAGTAATCTAACTAGTATCATCTTACCATTGTCAAAATAAATAACAGTGGAATTCCTGGAGACACTTGGGTCAAAGTTTGCCATCAGTGGAGCAATGTACTGGGTGGCTGTCAGCATTCTGTGGACCACGTCGCCTGTGTAGATGAAACCTGAAACAGACAGAGCAGCAAATGAACCTGCGGTTTTCAATCCCAATGAATTAGCCACAACATCCACAACTAACAGCACAGGGAAACTCATCATCAGCCGTACAAGCCACATAGTCCATCAGTTTTTGGACAATGTTTCATACAGCAAGTCCCTACATTGCACATCTGTATTTTTGTCATTCAATAATGTGTCAAAACCAGCTGATAAAGGAGATTCCAGGACACATGACACTCATAGTCTTTCATCTTCAGTCACTTGTTTTAAACAATTTATCACTTTGGTAAAGTTGAGGTCAGAGAACTGCTGAACACTGAGGTGGAAAAGAGGTGTCAATGAAGAGAATATGACCTTAAATATAATAGTCATAGTCAGTAGTAATGTCACCCTGCAACTCACAACTGGCAACCCACCGAACCACAGCTGGTGTGAGCCTGGTCAGTACCTGGACTGGAAACCTCCAGGGAAAGCTATGGTTGCTGCTGGAAGGAGGGTTAGTGGGGCCAGTAGGGGGCGCTCACCCTATGGTCTGTAAGGGTCCTGATGCCTCAGTGTAATGAAGGGGACACTATATTCTGTTAAAAAAGGCACTGTCTTTCAGATGAGACATAAATACGAGATCCTGACTCTCTGTGGTCATAAAAAAATCCCAGGGCATTTTTCGAAAAGAGCAGGGATGTTACTCTTTTCAAGAGTGTCATGACAATATAGTAAAAAAAAATAGCGCTAAACTGGCAATTAAAACGCTCAACTGAGTCTGTCAAAAGCACTGAAGACCCCCACAGCAGAGAAGCGTGCATTGGGCTTGGTGTTTATTTGGACTCTAGAGATTGGTTCCCCCCTAAATTATATGTAAAGCGCTTTAGGATTCTCTGGGATGAAAATATACAAGTATATCATTTACTCTATATAAAGTAAATGTGTGTTTTCATCAGCCTATAAACTGCTATGCTTCCAGGTTAAAAAAATAATTCAAACCATTGCATTTCACTGTCAGTAGCAAGACAATAAAATGCCCTATAGCAACTACTGCCATCCTCTCATGTTTTAACATTCTTTCAAACATAGATGGATCCTGGAAGCATGACTTCATAATGAATAAAAGGATACAAAAGAAATCTGCCTTCTTTTCAAATTGAATTGATTATACTTTTGTGGGGAAGGAAAATGGCCTTTTTGCTAAAAATGTCCAAGCTTAAAAGGGTATATTGCGAAGTTGCTGATTTTGCACAGCATTGCTCCCCGCTAATAATAAAATTAGGGTCAGAAATGGAATTAATAAACTGATTTCTGAGGGAGCTTCCACAAAGACTTGGCGAGCAATTGCTTACAGCTTTCTGTGCCCCAGTTTAATGCTATTGTAGTGATTCAACTGCAGGATCTATACTTTTCCAGCCCGAATGCTCCAGGATCCCATTTCCTCAATCACTTAATCTTTTTCAGAAAAATGTGGCTTTGCAGTAACTGTTTCCATTGTATAGAAAAGCCAAAGACAAATGGTTACAGCCTATCCAACTGATTACTGTACTATTTAAAAAGTTTAAAAAATAAACATGACTTAAGATTCTGGAATCAAGCAGGCACATGTCAATAAATCAACTAACAAAACTACTGTTTGCAATTATTAAATTAAACATGGATATTCATGGATATATTTACATATATTTACTATATTTACATAGAGAGACAGAGGAGACACATGGACCATATTAAAGCAAATGTAAAACTGAATGTTTGAAAAAACACTTTTTTTTGTACAACAAAAACAAAACAAGTAGAAACAACAATGTTTCTCCTCTCAGCGCAGTGGAATGAAATATATAATTTCACAGAAAATTAAATGTGTATTCTTCAGTTGGTAATAAATAAGTATACCATACACTACTGTTCAAGTAAAACAGTTTTCTAGGCCATACTGTTTAAGCAGCACCCACATCAACATCTGTTGTAAACTAAGGAGCAGTCAGTTTTCTAGACTGTAATCAGGACAGCACCCTGAGTCTCTGTAAGAGGTATGAAGTTTTTTTTTTCTCTAGCAAATATAATAAATGTAATTCTTGAGAATGTCAAGATGTAAAGATTTTTCTATTTTTGTAAACATTTACAATAAAAAAGAATGTTTGAATCACAGAATTTCCAGATTTGACGGGATAAGCACTAAGGCATACAATATACAATACTAAGTTAAGCAACATTATATTAACTTAAACCTTATACATTATGTCAATGCCAAGTTTATATTGTACACAGTGCTGAAAAAAATTGGAAAAATATATATATAATATGATGTTTTTAATCTAAATCTATGCTTTTTCTTAAAACTGAATTTATGTTTGTTTTTTGTTGTCCATTATTAAACTGCACTTAAGCTGCGTGAATAGATATAGAGTGGTTTGACAACTTCTTTAACTCTGACTATAAGCTTATTCCACCACATTAAGTGGGCTAAGTGGTAATAGAATGAGATGCTCAGTGTTATTCATTTTCTGATACAAGAATGGATAAAAGTCAAATCTAGTAAAGTCGAGGCAGAAGCGAGGTGGGAAAACTATATCTGAAAAGACTGTGAGGGCAAAATGAATATTCAGTCTTATATTTCATGACAAATAACAAAGTATATAGTAAAATTCCTTCCTTTAGGTTTATTTATATTTTTTTATCATAAATGTAGAATCATAAATAAAGGCTTTAAATCATAAGTCCAGGGTGTATCCTGCCTTGTGCAGTTGGTTGCTTGGATAGGCTCCGACTTCCCCACAACCTGATGAAGCTGTTAGAAAATGGATGGCTGGAGGTTTATTCCACAAATGTTTGTTTGTTTGTTTGTTTTTTCACAAATCTGCAGCTATATATTTTAACAACTGTGTGTGTTCAACCATAGAACTTCTACCTGTCATTTGACACACTTATTAACTCAGCATGATTTTAAGACTCCTTAAGACATTGGTATTCCATAAAAGACCATGTAATTTTTTTCTGATTATGCGATAATGATAGCCTAGCATTCTTTCTGTTCTGATTACTCCATTTAATAATGAATGAGACAGGAACAATTAAGCAATCAATACATGCTTTTCCTTAACTTTGATCTCTACTGTCATAAAAAGATATTTATGACATCATGAATTATTTTAACACATTTTGAAGCCATAATAGTTTCGCTGCTGTGCACAATATAAAGTAAGATATCACGCCCTGTACTCCTAGAGGGCGCTCTACTTCTGTCCTGTTCCTAGATCCCTGTGATTATTCATGTCTTTCCGGTGTGTCTCCTCTGCTCCTGGCTCAGCTTTGAGGGTATGGATGTCCTGAGACCCGCCTAGCACCAGGTCGCTCCTGTCCATGGCCTGAGGCCATAGGTTTCTTACTGACATCGTCTGACCCCCTGAACCTGGGCTAACACCCGTGTTGCCCCTTTTACCGCTACGCATAGGGTCTTTACTGCTCTCCTTGTCATTCCACGGCTTGCCCTTCCGACATCCTTGACAGTAAGACTTATAAGTAAAACACCAAACTCTTCTTCTGAAGCATTTCCAACCAAGATTTTCTGATGGTGCCATAAGCTGAAAAATGCTAAATATTAGGAATCATTAATGCTAACACAAATTAATGCTAAAATATTACAAATGTTTTACTACTCACTACTACTACCACCTCCAATTAACTTCTCATGTTATTTTCTAGTTTCTGCTTTGAAAGCCATACTGAAAATAAATCTGCTTTTTCTTTCTTTGTATTTTATAGGCAACGAAAGCCAAATGCACCTGAGTATTTTCAAATTTGAAAAATGTTTAATGTGCCAATTAGAGAAATTAAGACATTTATTATTCTATTTTCCCCTACATTCATGTCACCATTTGGACAACTGCATGTATTAAGAGCAAGCTGATAAATATGTGACTACCTAAATTAGTGTTTTATTAGACTGCGGTTATGCCAGAAATTGTTGTCAACGGATTCTCTAATACAAGTACCATGCACAAACCTTGCTATGTATTTTTTTTAAATGCCTTCTTACTGTACATACAGTAAATGATCAAACCACATACCAGTGTTACATGAACTGATGCATTTAACTGAAAATGTTCACTGGATATGAATATGTTCATATGAATATGGTTACACAAGAAAATATCAAATATCTCCACAAATACTGTGGCAAGGGTTTTACAGAACTTGCTTAAACTAAGAAAATACAGTGTTTCTAAGACAGGAGCTAACTACAAATGAGCTACTCGACTACACTGGCAGAATGACTTATGACTTATGTATTTGCTCAGAGATTTATGATTTTGGAACATAAATTGAAATTCAAGCAATTACCAATTGCATAATCCATGAATTCTAAATTCATTACAGCTTAGTGGAAGACAATCAGTATCACAACAGAAAACTAATCTTTAAAAGGAATAATATAACAGAGTTTTAGAAATAAATAATGCATTTTAAAATTCACTAGAATAGTATCATTTTAAATACAGACCTTTTGCATTGTTTTTTTCTTAAATCTGATATATTGGTAGTCACAAATGAGCACAGTTAAAATTAATTTACATGACGCAATTATTGGATTTCTAGAAGCTTGGAAGGAAGGAGATGGAGCAGCAATATTTCAATTAGGAAAAAAAAGTCTTTCATGAAACGGCTTTCATTTTCTTACTGCATGATAACATAAATCACAAACTCCTTCGGAATGCCATGCTGTTATTAAGTTCTTATTATCTTAGATAAGCTATTATTTTGAATAACTTCAAGATCTTTAAATAAATTATCACCAACTACTAATTTAGTGTAACTGGCTGGCACTTCTATACACTGCAGCTTACATTTTTACCCATTTATGCGGCTGGGTATTTTACTAAAACAATTCTGATGAAGCCATACCTTGCTCAAAGGTACAGCAGTGTCTCACCTGTGATTTGAACCCACAGCTTTCTAGTTACGTGTTGAGATCCTCTTCAACAAAAATACATAGGTGTTAGAAAGTGTTATAAGATTTTGGAACAGGCAATTACATTATCAAACTATTTGAGATAATTATTCTGCATAGTGCATGTGCACCTATGAGCTTTTATTTAGAATGTCTTTTATACTGTATATTCATCAATCCATCCATCTACTTGATCCAATACAGGGTCATGGGGAAGCTGGAGCCTGTCCCTGGCAAGCAATGGGTGAAAGGCAGGGTACACCATGGCCGGGACACCAGTCCATCACAGAGCACACACACACAAAAACAGACACAGACATGTTCACCCAATTTTACCAGAAGCCAATTTACCAATGAGTTTTTGGACTGTGGAAGGACCCAAGTGAACACGGAGAAAAGCATGCAAGCTCCACACAGATAGCACCCCAGGTCTGGAATTGAAATCAGGGCCCCAGAGCCACAAGGCAGCAATTTTAACCACTTTGCCACTGCGCCAACCTAGTATATGATTTTTTCTTTTACATAAACATACAAACGGATCTTAAAGAGAATGTTTGTTTAAAGAGAATGTGGGTTTCTTAAAAGGGAATTTGATACTGCTTTTTTTAGGTTAGGCCTTAATCATTAAAACTCAGAGCGATTAATGGGTTTCATAACGACTCATTTGTGTGTACAGTTGTGTGGTACAAATACATTGGCATTTAAAACTGTAAGCTTTACTTTCACCATGTCTGAATGGAAAGCAAGGAGAATGGTAAAAGGATCATACTAGACTAATAGGCAGAGAGCAGCAGACAAAATAGGCAGACAGAAAATGTGGTAATGAAAGTCACAGGATCATGCTACTATTACCGTACTGCCTGTCCTTTATCTTTCATCTGATTTTCAGAACAGATATCTGAGACCTTCAGATCTATGCTGTGTCCCTATAGAACAGTGTGGAAATGTATCTCTTACACATTCTGCTCAGTTCAGGCTGCTTCAGCCAGCCAGCTCAACTGCATCTCAACTGTTAGACCTTCCAAATACCTCCCAGGAGCTGTACAACTAAACATGACAATAAACAGAAGTCTCAAAAGACTTAACAGCAATGAAATACTCTAATTTGGCAGCCTGCCAACTAATGATTGACATTGGGGTCTAAAATAGAATTTATCACAAACTGTCCACACAATAGTGATCAGCTGCAATGTGAAGAATTTAATTATGGGTTACTGAGGTTATTGATTAATTTTAGAAAAACAACCATTTGAATGTTAATTTGCAGCAAATTACATGTCTAAAGACTTCCCTTTTATACTTCAAATGTTCATTACAATCAAATCACATTAAAATACTTCATTAAACCATTTCTACTTTAAGATTTCCACCATTCCCTGACACCTGTAAGCCAATTGCTTTTTTGCCCATTCATGCAAGAATTGTACTGTTGTATAGTATGACTCTCTTCTATAGTGACAAATCAATCAACAGCAGCCAACAGAAGTATTAAGTGTTAAGGGCATGAGAGTCTTGCTCAGTCCTGGCCTGCATTTGGCAATAGAAGCTCTTCATTGTTCCTATGAGACAGTCCTATTCATTTCCCTCAGGTTGTCTCAGGATTCTTCCACTAGCTTAAATACAATGGCAGAGAAAATGCAGCATTAATTAAAGAAGAGCCACCACTGATTTAATTGGCTTAATTATTGGCCCTCTTTTGCTATGAAAAGAAAGAATTGATTTTAGTTTTAGTTGTGAAATAGAGTACAAATCCATTATAAATGTGCTTATGTTTACAAAAATCCTTAATATCTGTATATCATATTCATAGCTTTCACTTGAGTCTCACATGCAAATGTAGTACTTACTTTTACTCTGCTTCGATGTGGGGATCAATGCACCTGTTCTGATGCCAAAGAGGAAGGGTGTGGACCATTGACAAAGCTCACACTGTGTCGTAACTATCCACTGTGATGTACAAACCTTTGCTAACAAGCACCTTAATTCCACTGTAACTCAATTAAATCCAAACTGAGCTGAAATCACCTTCAATTAAATTTGACTTTTTCGATTAAACTGTAACCTGATGTGGATTTGTGGTATGATTCCTTCAGTTTTGAAGTATAGCACCTCTCAAGGGGAAATAAATGCCTGAATTGTGTGAAATTGTGCATCACCTGAGACTGCCAAACAAAACAAGAAATAACAATTGTCATGTTTTATCCAAACAAACTTTTTAACATTATCAGCATAAGATTCATATTGAATGTGAGTCTTTGGATTAACAGCCTTTTATTCCTGGAGCAGAATGGTGAACATTCCCAGAACACCTTGGGAGAGGCTGACTGTATATGTTTGTGTTTCATTAAATGCGCCTTGTGTGTCTGCACAAGTTAGCATCTTTTCCCTGCGACTTAAAGACATTCCAGTTGTTAAAAATGAGGGGGTGATTTCCAAATTGACAGTACCCCTGTGTGTTATCCCAGACAATGGGGAAGTTTTTATGTACAGTATGTATGTGCAAACAGCACTCTGAGGACAGCTCAATAGAATCAGTTTTCCAACCAAAAGCCCAAAGCCAAAGGAAATGAATGTATGAATTCCATTTACAATTCCAATTTCACATTGGAACCTGGAATTTGCATGAAAATGTAGATAAGCCTGTCCTGTGACAGCTTTCTGATTAGAAAAAATATGACTCAGATCACAATGTCAAAATGTCTCTGTTGGTTTTCAGCCACGATCTGTACGTGCACATATTAGGTAGTACTGGGTTACTAGTAAACCCCTGGGTTGAGTGTACAGTATATATATTCAAGGTCAGGTAACTATTTAGTATAAATATTTTTAATTTCTAACTCCATGTCACCCCATCAGCATTTGACAACTTAGACATGTTGTCTTAGACATTAAATTAGACATTTTTTAGAAGACCAGACATGGAACTTTCACAATTCATAGTTGTATTACCACAGGATAACATGATTAAAGTAATTGAAGGGATTAAACTTTAAATCACTTTCAGAGCATGCAAATTCAGGTGTTCTCCCCTCATGTCCATGATCTCTGACCACAGAAACTGCATGTTACGCCCTCTACACCTAGAGGGCGCTCCTTCTCTGTCCTGATCCTAGATTCCCTGTGCTTTTCTTGTCCTTCTGGTGTGTCTTTGTGTGGGTCTATACATTTCCGGGTCACCCTTTCCTCCTCACTCAGCATTGAGGGTTCGGATGTCTTGAGACCCGCCTAGCACCAGGTCGTCTCCTCCGCGTTTCTACCCGACATTGTCTGACCTCCTGAGCCTGGGCTAACCTCCGTGTTACCCCTTTTGCCGCTATGCATAGGGTTTTTAGATAGATAAGACTTTATTGATCCGGAAGGGAAATTGATGAGAATTATTATTGATTAGAATTTATTGTTCTCCTTGCAGTGAATCCTTCTAATAGTTCAAGTTCATTTGTCATTCCAGCCATACAGTATACAAGTATACAGAGGAGCGAAATATCTTTCTCCAGGTCTCCAGTGTGAATACAGACAAGGGACTGCCAAAAAAATGCTATAGACAATGTAGACATTGACATTTCTGACAGGGTACAGGGTACATAAAGTGCAATGTGCATAGTGCAATTTACTTTACAGGATTGTGCAAAGAACTAAGTTTCCAGATTTGGAGTAGGTGCAGGAGCTTGTTGAGGAGTCTGACAGCATGAAATTACTAGAATAACAGCATATTATAAAATATTTTAGGAGTTATAAATACTTATATAACTTAACAAAACTCGCTTGTTCAAAATATTGTTTATTGTTTTAATTTGAAACATGCAAGTTAAAAGGAGCATTTTAAACCTTTTCCAAAAAATGACAGCAAGAGAGAGAGCAAGAATTTGATGCAGAAAATGTTTATGAAGAAGGGGAATACTTTTGTGTACCTCATTTTTTTATTTTATCATGCACCACTACAAGCAATATACTACATTGCAAATATATATTGATATTTCTAAATTAATATTGTTAATAACATTTTGAAACATTATTATGCTTAAGTTATTTTTATTTTGAGCGAGCAAAAATTTCCCTTTAGTTACATGATTCCATATTAATATTCAAAATTATGTGGATTTAAAGAAGTAGTGCAACAGATTTAATGAAGCTACTGTTTCACTAACATCTAACACACCAGAAGTGCCACCTATTGATCTTCTTTGGGCAGTGAAAAGCTAAATTCGGCAAAACCAAATCATACAGCTGCACTTTGCTTACTGCAGACGCGCGTTTTGACGTGCTTTCCGAATGGCTGCATCTGTACAGTATATACAGTAAATCAAACAGTAACAGAATTAACAAAACTGATGCAATTTAATTTTTCGCATTCAAGGAACAAGAGATTAACAAAAGTGGTTTACCCTGCAATTTGACTTGAACCAATGAATGAAAGAAGTGAAGTGAAATGCTGAATTACACAATCTGCCAGCTGCTGATAACTCCTCCTCACATTGCCTGCAACCTCAGTATACCTTAGAGTGATCAAGGTGCCTTATCACAGAAAAGCACCTCTGCCGATTTTCTGCATCAGCTCTACAGCAACTGGAAGGTTTATATCCACTCGATTAAGGTGCTTGGAGAATCTGTAGATGTGTGCTCTCAGACTTAGCTGCTAAGTGAAGGCAAATGAGAAGGATGCAGCATTCCATCCTCCTATTAACTACATTAAGTATTGCACTTAATATTCCATGTTTTTTAAATGGGCCCCATTTCATGGTGCCACATAAGGTCTCGATGGTACCTTATCTTGCATATCAATAGCAATGCAAGAGTTCTGACACACCAACTTATTTAATGTATGAAAGTGGAGTCTTGTGATTTGTCCTGTGTAAAAGTACCGCACAATCCAATATTCCCCTATTGCAAAGAGCTTTCACATACAGTATGTGTCATTGTGAGTGTATTCCATACAAACTGTGAAAGGCGATGAACAAAGTTTGAATGTAATTGCTATAGCTGAGACAAAGATTTAAATTTTATGTCATTTTCTTAAGACACTGTACTGACCTTTTGTTCATGCTCCTTTTTTACTAAATGTGTTTGAAAGAAAAATAGATTTTTTAATTGGGCAAGAACACTCAGAGTGTATAATGTCTAGTCTGGTAGCCAAAGACTGTGCCACAGAAATTACAAATAAGGCTTTCTAAGACAGAAAAGTCTCACCAACTTTTATTTAAATATTTTAAATATAACTGTAATTACCAAATGTTTCAGATAACAATTATAAAGCTATCTGAAACACCAGATAATTACAGTATGCTAATGTCCGTGTTAATGTATTCATGATTTCTATTTTGCATTACATTTATTTCTATTATTTTTCTATTATTCCAACAGCTGAGAGTCTTTTGTTGGCAATACTGTATATCATAGTAATCTCACATCTTATACTTATAGTTATAAACTAGGGCTACTGGGCTTGTTGTTTCTCCCTATTTTGCTCTCCTCCCTTATAAACTGATTGGACCCATTAAAAAATGCTGTTTTATATGTTTTCATTTTAAAATGTTCTCTGTATCTTCTCCTTGAACATTGTGAGCACAGTGATTTAAAAATCAGCTTGTTCACATGTACACTTTTTCTGCTGGTAAATTGCCCTTGGGGCTGACATACCTTAAGTGAATGAAGTTATTGGAGCACATCCTGCAGTAAATCTCAGCCCAGAACATCTCTGTTCTCGATGCAGGGCAATTTCTTTGTACAGGGGCAGTTATTATAATAAGCAACCAGTTATTCTTGACAACAACTGCTTTTTATGTTAAAGTAAAATTTCTCTCATGGGTAAATGTGGTGTCATTACCGAATAGGTTGTCAAACAATAGTTAATTAACATAAAAACAGTTGAAGAGAATATAACAAATCTAGAGGGCTTGTACATTGTGAGTTGATAGAATGCCAATTTTCTTATTACTATTTGAAAGCTTCCAAGTATCCTGGTTCACTTACCTTTACAAAGAGAACAATGAGATATACTGTATCCTCAGTAGGGAAATGAGGGTAGCCTCTCATAAAACAAGGTTACATGTGAACAAGATGTAACAAATGAAAGTGTATCAATATTAATTGACTAATTTACATGAAGTAAACAGTACAGTAAAGCTTTAACTAAAGCATATATATATTTGGTTGGCACTGTTATCCCACACAAATTACATTTGCAACCATTTATACAGCAGGGAGTAATTTGGGTGAAATACCTTTCTCTAGGGGAAAACAGCGGTGACTCACCTGGGATTTGAACCCACAACTTTCTAGAACCTAGAACCCAAACCACTCCTCCACACTGCTGCCAAAGGACAACTTTAAGTTGGATAGAGTATAAAGTTTCTTACATGTATTCTTCCTTGGCCGCTTTTTATATAGTCATTAAAGTCAGTGGCTGCTATGGATTTGTACTGTGGTAAATGCCAAATAACAGCTTTGGAACCATATTTTACTCAAGTGACTTGATATATTTTAGATGCTGCATTGTAGAAGTTAGTGAATAAACCTGCTTCATGAAATTGTCCAGTCAGCACCAATACTGTTACCCCCTTTAAACATCTATTACCCTCTTTTTATTGGCAAACACAGTTTAACCAGCACTGTAAAATGTAAAAAATTATGAGCATTGGATTGATGTTCACTTACCACCGGTCGCCACGGTGATCTCACGCAGGAAATGCCCATAAAATGGAAAATCAAAGGACAGATTCACTCTCTGCATAAAATTACAAAAGAATGAAGTCAGTTGGAGGAGTGTATGAAGGCAATAAACAGTATATTTGTATGTCACAGATGTATTGGATGTGATTATTAAGGAGCTTCAGTGCTGTAGTGCAGTTTGTTGTTTTACTGCTGACAACAATATTATTATTACTGTCAAAAAATGCTTTTCAAAAAGCACAAAAAGCACCAATTTTCAAATAATACAGTGTGACTGCAAGCCAAGAAACACACAAAATGATCCTTGTCACTATCTGTGCTGGCTAACAAACAACCAGAATAACAACCTGGAATATATTAAACCTCATAGTAACCACTTTTGACTTGATATTTCACAAAAGATGGCGCTGCAAAAATTGTACATTAAATGTACAATTTAATGAATAAGTAGTGAAATGAATTGTTATTTCGAATACAGTACATTAAGGTGTTGTCTTCACTTAATATAGCTTATTTTGACATTTAATGATAACATAGTTCATGCAATGCTTTTCAGGTGACCATAGTTAATAACTGACTATAAAATGCAAATAAGCCTTTAAGATATCTTCATGATAAAGCATGCATCAAGCATGTTGAATAAAGTAGCTCACTAGTACATTGGTCCTCTTATTTGTATGTTACAATATTACAAAAATATATGTATAGATAATATAGACTAAAGTAAAAACAGTACTTCTTGTGGTTACTGTACTGTAGATATTCAAAGTCTTTCAATCTAAATTTCTATCACTATTACTGCATGCAACATAGTTTACTGTATTGACAATATCTTTGCCAAAAGAATCTGACTATGGTATTTACTTATTACTTATTTATCAATTATTATTATTTATTAATTGCACATCTCTGACAGTGCTGCAAGCTTTAAAGACACCTAGCAGGTACTAAAGGTTGCATGGAAAGGTGGAGAAACCCTTGCTCACTTTAGTCCATTTAGTCCATGATGCTCACCCAGCCGTGTGCTCCAACAAGAAGTAATCATCAGTTTTTAGTTTGTTAATAAAACTTTTTTTTTGCCATTCTATTAGGTTTTCAGAACATTCCCTCCAGAAGATTCCTTAGCATATTGCAAAAACTGAAAATGGGAACACCTTTTGTGTCTATGTTCTGGTACATCTTCAGAAATGAAGATGCACGTGTGTACAGTAGATACCAGGGTGTAATCCTGCCTTAGGCTCGTATCTACTAGGTTAGATTCCTGCATCCCATAGCCCACGACAGGATGAACTACTGTACTGTATATCTTTTAAAGTACTGTAGTTTTCCATTCAAACATCAGGAATAAGCAGGTTACCCCATACCAAATTCAAAGACACAACTTTCAAAGACACAAGTTACTGAATTTCCCATATAAAAGTTAGAAAAAAGCTTCAGCTTTGTGTTAAATTAGCCAGACCCAGTTCTCAGTTCAGTTCAGGGTGAAGCTTCTTCCCTGGTTGAATGCTCATTGAATTAATGCACTGCTTTTCAGCTGTATTGAACGTCTGGACAGAACAAATGTCTGTGAAAATATGTCTCCCGCTAAAGAGAAAGCACTGTTCTGTTGCGTTGTTTAGTTCTTCCATTTCCAATGAAGTGGGATAAAAGATATATTGTCGTAAAAGCCCTTTTTTACTTTTCATTTCACTGTTTTTTTTTCTGGGGCATGCTGCTGTTTTCTTCTTAGTGATGTTTTTTTTTCAACATCTCTAGTCCTGAGAGGATGCACAGACTGAGCCACTTGATCAAAATGCTCTTCACATTTGCACACAGAATTTGTTTAGGAAGGGCCAAAGGGAAAACAGAGCTTTTCAGGAATGAAATTCACAGACAAGACTGGCTGGAGTCATACAGCCAAGGTACCAATAAAATGCCAAATGGGAAATAACTATGGCCTGACTTCTGGCAAAGTGAAAGATAAATAATTTATCCTAATGCAAACTTCCTGATCCAAGTTTAAAGATTAATTGACAACAGACCTTTGTAACAATTCTTAATGTAATTAGAAGTGGACTTTCACATTTTGAAAAAGGGTAAAGCAATTGTGTATAATATATAACCACTTGAGGACAGCTAAAAAGAAAGAAAAGAAACACACACCATTAAACCTGAAGTACTGGAAAACCTAGACAAAAGCATATTCGAGGTTCTAGGCTGGAGAAAGTAATTCAAGTGATATGTGTTGTTAAAAATTATCTTAAGTATGTATATGTCAGTATACAGTGCACTGAATTGAATTATCAGAAGTTGGCATATTTAAAAAAGGACAGAGAATGTTTTTTCTGTTCTTTAAATTTTATTTTTCTAAATGTCCAGGAAAGGGGTATAAAAATTAGTTTTTAGCTCATAATGCTATACCATTCCTATTTAAGTCCCACGAAAAGCAGATAATTCAAATAAGATAATAATTAGTGTATAATTTAAATACATTTTAAATTATTATAAAATATTGTTATAAAA
Source organism: Lepisosteus platostomus (assembly GCF_059453375.1). Taxonomy (NCBI): domain Eukaryota; kingdom Metazoa; phylum Chordata; class Actinopteri; order Semionotiformes; family Lepisosteidae; genus Lepisosteus; species Lepisosteus platostomus. The sequence continues at coordinate 39,807,181 of NC_142618.1, forward strand.
TATTATTATAAAGAATATTTATAATAGTTGTCTAACATATCTTGAACAATAAACTTCAACAAAGACTTCTTTCTTGAACCTTCAGAATGGTGTGTCACAGATGTCACCAAGGAAAGCTTTCTGCTTCTTCCTGACTGAAGTGGGAAGACTTGACGAGAATATTGGCTTTTGTGTAACTTTTTAAGTGCATTACTACAGTATTTACAAAAAGCTGATCTAGCAAACTCATGACATGACTTTGTTGATAAAAATGAAAAGCTATAAATTTTACAATGCTTCATTTGTCTTTTAGATGCTATAAGGAAACATATGCTGTTTTAATAATATCACCCTCATTCAAGGCATTTTTGATAGGGAATTTAGATGGAGCTTAATAAACACTAATTCACAATTAAAAAAAAAGCAATCCTTCCTTTCCAATCATTACTCTACAATTATTATTCTGATTAAACCTTTAGCATGCAACATATGGAAGAAACAATTTAAATACCTTGATAAAATGTAATGGTTTTCTAGACTTACACATTTTACACCTTAAGCCTTTTTTAAGTCTAATACTTTTCTATATCATACATATATACATACATACATGTGTGTTAACAGAGTTAATTTACTGTACTCCAATGTGTTGGTTACATCTGGATAATACTACTACATTAATATGTGAAATGGATAACAAACTTTACTTGAAAGTAATAATGAATAACCCTGTTTTAGAAAGCTTAACAAATACAAATTTAAAGTGGGACGTTAAAATGTCTCAGAATTTCTAATCTCGATCTCGATTTGAATTTCCAAAAAATCTAAGTTGCTAGCTCATCTTGCTATCCCTTGTAAGTCCCATAAAAAGCAGATAAGTAAAATAAATTAATAATTAGCTTATAACGTATGACACATATTACTTATAATAGTTGTCTAACATGTCTTCACCAATAATCTACAACAAAGACTTCTTTCTCTTAAACCTTAGAAGTCTCCATTGGCCTATATTCTATATACCGTTCTTTACTTTATAATGACGCAAAGTTAAGAGAATGAGTTTATGAGGTGTGGTTGTGGTTTAAAATGCACACAGAGTTTTATACAAGTTAGTTCCCCCATTCCAGTCGGAGGTATGCTGTACATTTACTATGCTCACTACTTAAGATTGTAAGAAAGGTTACAAATTAGAAAAATTAATTTGGTCCAGCTAACTCATTTGGATGCTACAGAGAGTCACTACTCTCCCCAAAGGATCAGATAATACAGTATGTCTGTGACTGGCCAGTCTTGGAAAGGACTGTTAAAGCAGTCGACCTGCCACTAGATGCTATCAAAGACCTCTCTCATTTCTAAATAGACACACCAGGTGGCAAGTATGATGTTGGTGGTGGCTGGATTTTTGGTAGGTGTTTGGGGGTGACTGCTTAGGACTGCTTTCATGTGTTCGGATCCCTGGGACCAATTTTTTTTAAGGGTGGGGTCTGTCACAGTAATTTGTTTAAAAACGTTTTAAAACGTTTTACACTGATCGTAATAATTGTCAGAAATAATTTCATTCCAGAAAACATAGGAGTTGTATTTATTTCCACCTTGTAACTACTACTTTAAATAAAATCCAACAACACCAAACGTGCAGTATCATCCTGCTTTTTGGAAGTGTAAAAGAAGTCTCCAGATTTATATGTTTTATATGAATTAAAGAAGGAGACACTCAGAAAACACTGAGCAGCAGCATGTATCATTTTGGATGAGCCTTCAGAGAGCTTAGTGAGGGTCATAGAGCTCACTAAAGGACACAAGCAAATTTTCATAGATCATCTCTCCATGTTAGGGAATGTCTATTAAAAAATCACAAAAAGCTAAATCTACTTTTATTTCCACTGGAGTGCCATTATTAAGAAATTTAAGGTGACTGGAACAGTGGAAATACTGCCAAGAACAGGAGGAGCATCTTGCAAACTGGTGCTGCGAAACAAGGAGGCAATTGTAAATTCAGAGAAAGAGCTGGATATCTCCAACACAAGCTGGTATCTTCAGGATACATAGTATCTAAAACTACTATTCAGTGTTTCATGCATGAATGTGGCCAGATTGCAAGACAAAGCCTCTTCTGAGAGCAAAGTATGAAATCAGGCAATGCAACTTTGTCAAAGAACATCTGAATGAGAATTGGAACCACGTTTTATGATGAGATGAAACATAAATTGAGGTTTTAAGCCATGTTCATTTGGCATAAAAAAAGTGAATATTCATGCCCACTAATATCTTCACCAAACACCCCAGGAAGCTCACGTCTGGTCAAAAATTAACACTCCCATCAGGGTGTGTCCCATCTTGTACCCATTGCTTGCCAGGATAGGTTAAGTAACTCCTCATGACCTGATATGTGATCAAGTATTTAGAAAATGGATGGATGACTTTGCTCTGTGCAATAATGTTAAGATTACTGCATAAGATGTTTAAAATTTTAAAAGCAAAACACATTATCCAATCTGAAATTCTTATTGGTATATGGTGTTTTTCATTTCTATTTTATTTCTATTGTTTCATGGGAGGTTTAGGTCATAGGATCTGATATTGAGGTATGTGTGCTCATTTAGTGCCTGCATCACTAAATAGTGGAGGATTGGTTATTCCTTGTAGTTCCTCAAAGGCCAGAAGAATTGTGAACCTCTCTCTGAAGGACAGTTGCAAGTCATGATTATAAAACCATTTGGGCACAAACAAAGTAGGCCAGGTCATTCACAAGCCAAGGAAAGAGACTGGTTCCACAGATAGGATCATAAATCATCACTTAGCAAGGAATGCAAGAAAGGATTTTTGTTAGGCTTCAGTTTTAAGAAACTGGGCAAAACACCTTAAATCATTCATATATATATATACAGTATCCTATAAACACCATGTTTTACCATTCTATATGTATTTAGATAGTAGATTATTCTGATCCAAACATATCAGATGATGGACCAAGTTTGAAAAACCACATTATTCCTCTAGTGGTTAAATGAGACACAAACCCTTCCCACTGCTTGCATAGAAAATCAGAATTTTGATGCACTACAATAGTATCTTTCATTCTTTATTGATAAAAGACTATGGGGAACTGGATGTGTTGCCACAATACATACTTCATTTACTTACAATAGGGTAAACAAAATATTCATTTAAAATACAGTATAAGGCACCACGATTATTTCATGAAAAAAGTGGGATATGCTTGTTTTGCATCAACTGAATGGGCAAATCATGGGCAGTTCAGAAATCTAAATATCAAACCTAATTACTCAGAAGACGTTATGAGGTTTCCCAAATACTGGACATTTTATTCTGTCTCTTCTGATAGAAGCAATAAAAATTCCTGCAGGAGAGATAAGCAGTTCGAATTGGCCAACCAGAACCCTGGAACTTTGGAATGTCTTTGTCTGAGACTAATAAATAGGGCAAGACAGGAACCACAATTTGGGAAGTTAAGCCTGGGAGGATGGGAGGTTAGGACTATGAAGATATGTCCAAGAGAACCGGAAGTCAGGATCAGGGACATCAAGACCCAAGGAAGCTGGTACACCAGGGAGAGAGCCAGCATCTACTTGAACTCCACAGCAACGCCGGATCAGCTCCTGAGCCAGATCACACAGTTCCTCGCATTGACAAATCTTCAAAGATCAGGTGATGCCTCCTTTTCCTGGTATCCAGAGCATAAGCGATAGGAACACACCAAGCTCTTCTAGTTTACACATTTCCTAAAGAAATAGTTTGCATTTGCCCTGTGTTTGGGTTCAGTTCATGATAGGTGCAGTTTATCTTGATAAGAATGTAATTGAACTTTATGCCTTTTGCCTCTTATTAGAATTCAAGTTTATTAACATTTAACATTTAATTACCCGATTCAAGATTTTTTTGTTCCATATCTTAGCAACTTTCACTTTTCTAATTTTCTATTTTCCAACCACCTCTTTCCAATAAGTCTTGCTTTTTGAATTTTTTTATTTTTAATAAACTTAGCTATTTAACTAAAATGAAGCAGTCCTGATCTGAATTCACGCAGATCAACTTTACCGCTATCTTGAATTCAAGTTGTTCAGCATTGTGTTAATTATCACATTAACCTGATTATGTTTTCAGAGGACTATAATGTGTAAACCATCTGATCCACAGGGGCATGTATGAATCTGGAGATTCATTGATCTGAGTAATTGATCTGGGCTTTTGAGGTAGCTTGTTCCAAACTTTTTACACAATGCTTTGTGTTAAAAGTGTCTCCTTTTCAAAAACACATTCTCTTAGGTTCAATTTGTGTCCACAGCTTGATTCATTGGGTGGGTTTAGTCAACATTTTTAAGGACATGAATTCTTGAATCAGGTCACCATGTAGTTTTCTCTACATAGGACTAAAATGACTCATTTATTACAGTCTTTCAGTGTAGGACATTCCTTTATTGCTAGTGGTGTAGCTGATTGCTCTTCTAAGAACAGAAATATATTTTTGTAACATGGTGACCAAAATTGTGTATTCTGAATAAAGCTCAGTAGTGTTTCTTTCTGTTTTAACATATAAATTCCTTAGAAAAATCTGCACTTTGGATATTCCAATCTAGCATTTCCCAAGTCTTGTCATAGATTGTGTTTTTGCTATCTATATGTGGCATGCTGCACTGTACAGTACATTGTGTTTGCCCAGCCTTGAGTTTTAGCTAAATCGATTTTCATTTGTAGTAATTATTTTTTCATTCTCTTTCAGCATCTATGGTGTTCGCTGATCCTCCTGTTTTGGTATTACTGGATTCATTTAAAATTCTGTAGTATATTAAATAACTCGTTATCACACAGACATGCCAAATGTAAATTTATTACACTGATTAGGATTTGTCATCAACAAAGCTGTACTGTGAAATCACGTTCTAGCAGCATCTTTTGCAGGTGTTAGACGCAATGCAATTTACCATGCATGCATTGCATCAGGTTACAGATGTATAGGATACTGTCCCATTTCTCTCATTTCTCATGGAAAAGCATGAGCCTGATCTTGAGTCTCTGAGGTATAGATGCCATGTGCTGTCCTAGCTCATCTCACAATTGTTCAATGAGGCTCATGTCTGACTAGTAGTACAACAGCCACATTCTCATTTTGCAAGGAAGATTTTTTATCTTTCTGGGATGCTGTCAAGTCAGTCAAGCCAGCGGGAAGGGCAGTGAGTGAGGTCTTCAGTGTAGTGATGTGAAGTCAGATTGTCATCAATCACTTCAAGTGGAATTGTGTTATGGCTAAGCACGTCTTCCTAGACCATTACATCTGGATAATGATGTTCTGAGTTCTTGTCTCTCTGGCTGTGTCCTACTGTATCTTTTATGGCCTGTGTTGGTTTGTAAGGTCTTGTTACACTAGAAGCTGCTGGCTCTGAAAAGCCCCAGTCAACAAAATGTGCTGACTTAATCCAGCAATCCAATATACAGATGGTATATGGGTAATGTTCTCTTGATAAGTGTATGTTTTCCTTCCAAGCTTTTCTTTTTCAGAGGGCTTGTCATTCAACAAGGTAAAATCGCCTTATCACCTGTATCCAATCAACTCTCTCAGTAATGAGGTGATTTAGTGCTTATGCAACTGTCATAGGATCTTGAATGTTTTATTGTCAGTCATAATTCATACAAATTATGACACATATAATAAAATACATATAATATATATATAAATTATAATCAATGTTACAGTTCAAGTAAGTAGCTGCGTCAGCATGCTTAGGCTGCAAAGGAACAAGTAAAGGTTTATTCCATACTGAAAAGAGAAGAAAAGAAACACAACGTTTCGGCTCCACAGTTTATTCAGCTCCATGGCTTATTCTGCATGGAATAAATCTTTACTTGCTCCTAATCAATGTTATAATCAATGGTATGTTTGTTTCTTTTGATGGTCATTGTAAATTAAGGACTGAAGTGGTCCTAATACACAGCCCTGTGGTAGGTCACCACAGTTTAACCATTCACCCTTATCTGGCTGCTCTTATCTTAACCATTCACCCTTATCTCTTTTCTATTAACCTGTTCTCAGCCCAGAGATACAGTATACATTTCCTTGTGAGGCCTACTGCCAATTTGAGAACTTGAGAATCTTTTATGAGCAGCATTACCACAAGATTTCAGAAAACTTTTTGCTGTAGTTGTATTCATCACTGTTTCAATTTTGTTACCTTTTTTTGGATGGCTGCTAGATTAGTTATTTTCCAGTCAATGGAAATTAACCCTTTCCAAAGTGATTGTTGAAACAGTTTTATTCTATGAATAACATTGCTTTTTTGAGTACAATTATTACAGGCCCGTGAGATTTCTTAATCATAAGAGCATCTAACCTGTGCTACACTTCTGTTGATACGTCTAAATATTTTACTCAGTACTTGCTCCTGGGACACCAGAGTGAATTATTAATTTAATAAATTAGCCATTCAGCTTTCATTGCCTATATTTTGAAAAATGAAAAAAATATATAGCCTTCTATCCTTGTTTATCTATACCCGCAACTTATAGTACTCAAGTTCCTTTAATGGGATGTTTGCTAATGCTATGTTTTAAGGAGAATATTTTTAAAATATTGTCTTTCACTTTCATCTTTCATCCTTCTGATTTTGATCTTATCCCTTTACACTTCTCTCAATTCTATACAGTTGTCTTGCAATTAACATGGTCGTGGCTTTACGTGGTCAGTTATGGAAAATAAAAAATATTGAAAAAGTGCTTTATTATCTGAAATATTAATCAAGCACACCTACAGTACGAGAGCTGCAAAGAGAGTTAGTGAGCCTATACAGTCGTCTTATTTACTTTTACTTACTGTATTTATACTTACATTTAATATCTTGAATTACCGTGAGAGGTTAATAGGAGGTTTCTATAAAGGTTATAGGGTCAAATTTGACACTCTACCTACTGTATACAGCTTCAAAACATACTTAAAAACACATTGTCAAATCCCAATGTTTCCCTCACATCTGTTTTCTGAAAAGACTACATCAATACAGGATTCCTCCAAGTAGGTATTCTGACAAACAACAAGCAATGGTAAGTCATGTCTACCATGTCTATCATTTCAGTTTTAGTTGCTGACAGCCTTGATAGTTTTTCCAAATTAACAGTGGAAAATCTTAGTCTCACACTTATTCCTTTATACTGTATATACACATCCCGGATTTCATTCTATCAGATTGTAATACAATTTAAGGGTCTGTACCATAGTCCTAATATTATTCCCCTTGAAAGTTTTTTTTAAATCTGATTCATATTGATTCCGACACTTGATTTGCTGATGTTTCTTTTTGACACATATTGCTACACCAACACCCCCTCCTGTCTTTTCCAAATGCCGTGTATCCAATATACTGTATTCATCACCATCACTCTCTGTTGGCCAGTATATGTGTTTCCAATTACTGGTAATTTTAGCAGCAGGCTCTTTTTGCTGGATTTTGTTCCAAATACTTCTGGCATTTAGATATAAACATTTAATTACCTTGTGCTGTGTGCTTTTTTTGTCTTGGGTTTGCTTTTTGACTCTGCTCTTTGTGTTGTCTCTTCTATTTTTCATTGGATTCTTCCATTCCGTTCTAGTTTAAACGTTTTTGAATTTCTCTGTAGATCCTTACCCAAAGCTGACCAATGTCCATTGCATCTGTACAGATACATTTTACCACAGTAGGGTTTCCATTTGCCAAGAAAGCTAAAGTCTTTAGCGCAACCATGTCCTCAATCTCAATCAGTCATGTGGATGGATTCACATCTGTAATTACTCACCTTTGAATGGTGAATTAAGGGTCCATGAGGAGATGACGGATTTTGTCATATTCATCATTGTGTGTCTAAGATCTTTGAATTTGTTTATTATGTTGCCAACAGAACAGTAACAACTGGGTCTACACCTGCCTTTGCAAGAGACCTGACTACTTTCTGACTTTCAACCACATTGAAAGGGTGACAGTATACCATCTTACTTATTCTTATTCTTACTTATTGTGTTTGTAAGTTTCCATCAACTACCACTTCAGTTTCCTTGTCTGTTTGGTAGCACTGATTGAAGCTGTTGAGAGTGCAATTTGAATGAGATGTGAAAGTGGAATGCTGGGAGCGAGCTGCTTTGAGCTTCCAACTGTATTCCTCAACTGTCAACTATATTGGTACAACCTGTTAGGCAACGTGGTGCTAGGTAAGGTTGTTAGGATAGGATACTGTATTTTACTTTTTTTGTGAACCAGTGATCAACTCCTTTCTGTCTCTCTGTGTTATTTCTCTCACGACTAGGGATACACAGCTCCATGAATGTAGGATTTGCCCGTACCTCCATTTCATCATACTCTCTCAGTTCCTGCAACTAATTCTCCAGTGATTTTACTATTTTAAGAAGGAAAGTGATTCAATTGCAGTTTTTGCTCATGTATTTCGGCTGTTGGATTGTTCCAGCATGTTGTCCATGCTGTGAATTACAGGTTTAGGGATAATTTCTAATCTGAATACTTTATAGGATAAGTTTATGGATAAAATGAATAATGTTTTATCCTTAGTTCTCAAGAGGACTATTATTCACCTGTTTTACACTACAGTATCTACTTAATTAAATAAATAACCTAAACTTACCGCAGCTTGCCTGTGAGTATTTGACAGAATCCCATGAATCTTCACTTTATCCTTTTCCATTTGATCAATATTTACCCACAGGTTCTGGCTCATGGGATCTGATGGTCCATATGTTTTAGATGTGTAATAGTTGTGATCTGAATCTTCCTGTTAAAAAAGAACAGAATCATTATTATACACTGGACTGTATTAGGTATACTCTAATGTGTTGCAATATAATAGTACTACTCATTAAAAATGGCATATTATCATAGTAAAAGTAACAGTGAAACACATAAAATGGCAATTAAATACACTAACTGAAAGGAGAATGGTTAATCTTTTGACCAAACAAATACTGTACTAGATCTGACACCAAGTGACAAAAATAACTAAAGAAAATAAATAGAAATGAAATACTTTAAATGGGGATGTCTCCAGGCTAGAAAAAAATATATCAATGCATTTGCAGGTGCACCATAGATGAGGAATACAGTGTGTTAATCTATATTTAAACAAAACTTTTAATGTGTCCAGATCTAAAATATCAGATTATAGTTCTCCTAGAGCACCATTAGCAATGTTCATAAAATCGATCTAAAAACCTGAGGTCACTTTTTTTTATAAGGTTGTATCTATCAATATCAACTACATGAACCTCAAGAAACTGACATTAGCATGCTGGTATCATGTGGTAAAAAATATAAACATATTAAATAGACTCATAATGTTAGATTGATATTAATATTATAGTATATAGAATATATTGTATATACTGTACTATACTATATATGATATACACTATAGTATAATATATATAGTTTATATATATAGTATATATTTATAAAGTATGCATCACATTAATATTTCCTGACATTCATGCCAGTGAATTCCAAAGATGACCACCACAGAGGACTGGATTTTCATGTTACATTTTGGGATTCATCTATTAATGAAATATTCAAAACTAATTATCCCATCACATTATTTAAAATTCATTATAACTAATTAAAACATTGCAACAAATGTGCGTTTTTCATTTTTTATTTTTCATTTATAAGTCTATGTAACCCAAGAATAGATATGATGACTGCAAATAACTGCAACTCTATTAAGAGTCTTTCACATTAATAAAGAAGAGATTGTAACTTCCTCTCTAAGCATAAAATTACCTACCAAGTTTCACATGTTCAGCTGATATACATTCAACCATTTTTTTCTCCCTTTAAGGCAGCAAACGAGACATTTAAGAAGGACAAATTTTACAGTGGTTTGAAAATGACAGCTCTGATGGAAATCTGCTAACAGTTATACGAAGGATACAATTTGTTAGAAAAATACAAAACATATGTTTTCAGAAATGCTCTTGTGATAAATCTAAAGTTCTTTACAAGCAACTCAGCTGCTTGAATATTGAATAAAACTAAAATTCATGAGCGTGTTTCTGCAGTTTTAAAGTCCTTACCCTGGTGCTCACCTTTAATAATTTGGATTTCCTTGTCTTTTATCTATTTCAGTGATGTTTACCATTATACACACCTACAGTATACTGTAAATCTATTGTGCTCCTTGAACGCTGGCCTTCTTTCAGAGTCAAAACTAGATAAACCTTGAAACACTGTTTCTTTCCTACTGCTCCAAGGCTGTGGAAAAACCTCCTAGCCTGCACTAGACAAAAGTCAGTCAGCACTTTCACAGCTGGTCTTCAAACTGGATTAATTTATGCATACACATCTCTATTAAAAAGCCTTCGTCTTGTTTTAGTATAAAGTTCCCTGAGATTATGTGTGATACAAAGTTCCTTATATAATAATGAATATTAAAAATGACATTTTTATGTCATTTTTAATAATCTAGGAAAAAAACACATATGCTGACAAAGGTCTGGGAAAAAATGCACATATGCTGATAATAGATTATTCAAAGCCAAACCATGTACATTATATATTTCCGAGATACATGATCCAAACCAGTCTTTGTAACCAATATAAAGGCTAAAGACACTTTGTGGGGGATTCTAAATGTAACGGATGACCTCAGAACAATCCGACATGCCAAAATGTTTTCCAAATTAGAATTTCCAACCCTTGTAAAATGATGAATCTGAATTGCATTTGCCAACCGTTTTTGTTTACCTAACTGTAATATCCCAAAGTCTGGCTGCTGTGAAAAACCTGTTCACAAGCCTGATTCACACACGAAAATTAGAACTCAGTGAATCTCATTCAAAACTTGTAAATAGCACTCGCAATGCAAAACTCCAAGCAGGCCCCTGAGAGGTGTTTTTAGCTAAATAAAAGGAGCTTTGGAAGCCATAAATTTTTTCCAGGTCTTCCATGCCTCAGTTCCTGGGGTACAGTTTACATCCTTTCACGTCCATTGTTTGAGGCTTAAGTTTGCTCTCCTGTATAACATAACACCAAAACTAAAATAAATCTGAAACATACAGAATGATGTAGAACTAGATGGCTCTAATATTTAAAAAAATATGTCCAAGGCATGTTGCTTTGGATATAATTTTTACTTTATCCTGCCTTGTTATTAGCACACAATGTTGATATTAATAATGATTGCAATGAATTAAATGTTTTGAAAAATTTCAGCGATGATTTTCACTTTGTCCTGCCTTGTTATGATCACATGACATTGATATTAATAATAATGGTCATGATGATCCATCCATCGATTTTCTAACCTCTCTTTCCAATATGATTCATGGGGGAGCTGAAACCTGTCTCAGCAAGCAATGGGAAAAAGGCAGGGTTCACCCAGTCTATCACAGGGCACATGTAGACACAAACAAGAGCACACTCACAGCAGGGGCAATTTTCCAAGAAGCCAATTAACCTACCAAGATAATGCAGGACAGTACAGTAATAGTAAGGGGTAAATGATGTGTACATTTTTCATAAAAAAAAATAATTCCTAATATTTAGCATTTTTTCAAAATACAAAATATCAAAACAAACAATCCCTTGAAACAATTCCAGTTTTCATCGTGATGCCAATAAACAATGTGCTTCTGTTTTATAGAATACTGCACAACACTGTAATAATACTAAAGTACACTATACAAATTTAAAATGAATTAGTCCATAGCATTGTTCTGATGCTAGCTGCAGCCTTAATGTATGTGTTTCCAAGACCACTAGTTGTTGCTAGAAGACATTTGAAGCTATAATTCATGGATGGTTACTTAATCTTAGAATTCAGAACTACAGTAAAGCGTTGTAAAGAAACTTGGCTGGAAATGCTTCAGAGGAGTTTGGGGTTTTACCTATAAATCTTACTTTATATTGAACAGAACAGTGAGAATATTTGGCTTCAAAATGTATGTATTTAAACTATTCAAGATGGCCTTTATGCCAGTAGAGGTCAAAGTTAAAAAAACACTGCTAAACTGTTCTCGTCTCTCTCTTTTGTCACTAAGTGCATTAATCAGAACAGAAGGATTATTAAGTGCTAGGCTCTCTTCATTGACACTTGTCGGGGCTTTGACATATTTGTATTTTACATTATTTTTCAAAGTCTTTAGGGATCTTAAAATCGTTAACTTAAAAGTTGATTTTGTGTCCCATTATAAGTGTAAAATGACAGGTAAAATAAACCTAGCATGTGGTCTGCTGTTTTTTTTACATAGTTGAACACACACAGTTGTTAAAATATGAAGCTGCAGATTTGTGAAAAAAAAAACAACACATTTGTTTAAATAAACCTCCGTTCATTTATATTTTAACAGCTTCACCCAATTCAGGTTTGTAGGGTAGCCGGAGTCTATAATAATAATAATAATAATAATAATAATAATAATAATAATAATAATTCCTTTCAATTGTATAGCACTTTTCTGGACACTCCACTCAAAGCACCTTACAGGTAAAGGGGACTACCTTCCACCAATGTACAGCACCTCCTGGATGATATAGTACACACAGTAGGCTCACCACACACCAGCTATCAGTGGGGAGGGAACAGTCAATTCATAGATGGGGATTATTAGGAGGCACCAGGGTAACACCCCTCTTCCTATAAAAAAACACCCTGGGATTTTTAATGACCACAGCGAGTCAGAACCTTGGTTTTAGAATCTCATTCGAAGAACAGAGCCTTTTTATATCATAGTGTATACTGGAGCATTAGAAACTGGGCTTTGGAACCCAAAACATTTCAATGGTATCTTTAGAAGGGAGAAAAGGCATTGACTCAATTTTAACAAATCTAGTTGTGACAAGTGAGAGGTAGAGGATCATTATTCATTACTTATTTGCCCTAATTGACTACACCATGGTTAATGTACACCACTGACTACACAAACTACACATCTACAGTACAGTACATCAAAACACCTACAGAGGCATGATAAGAACACATTGATTGCTTTCCTTTATAAGTTGCCTTGATCTACAGTACATTTATAATGAAGCTTCAAACATTACAGGAATCAAAAGCACTAATTATAATCCACAAACTGAATAACAGGAGCTGCCTGATATCTTAGTTATATCTACTGTGTATTCTAGACAAATACACAGTATCCATATTATTAGAAAAACACATATAAACTGAAAACCCACATTAATTCTATCACTCACCCAATCATATCTACTAATATGCCTTTTCTTGAACTGAGTTTGAGATGCACGTCTTTCTATATTAGTTGTACAGTATGATGGGATAACATGTAACTTGTCAGGTTTATTGTTTTAATAGCAAACAGGCTCAAAATAGCTCAAATATATTGGCATTTGCTTTCAAATTTGTCTACAATCACCTGCCAAATTATGGGCACCCTGGATAAATGACCAAATAAGGCTATGCAGGTAATGTTTAATTTATGCACAAAATATGGACAAACTTTATTCTTTGCATTCTAATGCAATTACTCAGAGAAAAATAGGTATCAAAATTATTGGCACCCTTAAGGATATTTAGGTTATAAATAAAATCTAACAAAATGAATTAAGCATTAATATTCTACTTTTACCTGTTTTATGTTTTATGTTTATCTTAGTCATAGGGATCTATATTGTGGACTTCTGTGGCTTCTTGTTTCACTAGGGTAAAGAAATGAGGTACAGTAACATGCTTGTGAAATCCCTTTGTCATCCATCACCATGGTGAAAGGCAAAGAACTCACGAATGAAAAGAGACAAATGGTTGTTGACTTTCACAATCAGGCAATGAGTAAATAAACAGATAAATAAATAAGACTTTTTGCACTGTTAGAGCAATTACTAAGAAGTTTAAAACTACCGGAACAGTGGTATACATGTCTATCAGAGGACACAAGTGTATCTTGCCCTCATAGAAAAATTGAAGGGCTACAGCTGGAGAATCACAATTTCTTGTGTTTTGCGAAAAGATGTGGAACTCTGTAAGGTCGTTGGCTGCCAAACCCCAGTCATGTCAAGGAAAGACAAGTTGTGCATTTTTTTTATGGGTCTTTCAACACCAATGTCGCACTGGACTGTCTGTTGACTAACTGTAGTCCATCTGTTGTTCAGCCTCCTTTCACCTCTTTCATTAATGAGCTGTTTTCAACCACTGACCTGCTGTTGGCCAAGTGTACACATGGGACACTGTGGAGCTTGAAAAACCCAGCAGCGTTACAGTTCTTGACACACTCAAACCACTGCACATGGAACACCCCGTTCAAAGGCAGTTAAATCTTTATTCTTGTCCATTCTCCCTCAGATGCACAATCCATGTCTCAACTGTCTCAAGCATTAGAAATCCTTCTTTAATTCATCTCCTCCCTTTCATGTACACTGACTGAAACAGATTAAATCAATTAGGGATCATAGCTTTCATCTGGATTCACCTGGTCAGTCTATTTCAAGGAAAGAGCAGACATCCCTAATTTTGTGTACACTCAATGTATCTATTAAATGAATGTGTGTGCAAGTCTCAGTTGATGACTGCGGTGTTTAAATACATTTCAAAATTACTGGACTGAAATCTGTAGTGTGCTTGTCCATAATAGCATAGCATCTGTTTGTCCTACCACTGCATGACTGAGAAATTATTTGCTGTGTGTCAGCCTTATGCTTTGCTGTTTATGCATGTCAAATATTTTGCTTTCTACTATGAAGGAATCTCATTCCTATCACTAGATGAATGTGCATCTCCTTGTCAACCAAATTCCAAATTTGGTTTTACTCACTAAAAACTGCTCCAATGTGTTGACTGCTTGGTAGCTAGTATACTGTAGAAGCAAACCAATCTCACTGAGCTAATGTGCAGAATAACCAGACCACACGCTCTATCATCAAATATCAAAGGAAGCCCACATTTAATGGGTGCATTCACTAGCTTTACAGCTCATGAGGATAACTAGAAACCGTTTTAATCCCTTCCTGCTTGGAATGTGAACATACTATTTTGTGGCCACTTCATGCAGTGCAAGATATGTATCTGTTCCCATGTTAAATTTACATAATTATTATTTGTGTGCATTTCAAAATCACAAATAAATGAAACATTTTAAAATGAATGCAAATGTTAAAAAAGGATGACAGTAACCAAACCACAAGAATATTCCTAGTTATTTTTTCCTTTCACAAAAACAGTTCACAGATGTGAAATAACCTGAATTTCCTAGATACGTGATACAAACCGGTCTTTGTAAACATTATAAATTGGAAAGACACTCTGTTGGGGAATAGTGAAATCTGCCCTTTTGCAATCAGAATAGAATGGGGGAAAAAAAGCAGGCATTGTGGAATTTGCTGCACTTTATCCTATACAAACCTCATGGGGTGAGTGGTAAAGCTATTGCATTAGGAATTGTTTTCCAGTAATGTGATAGTAAAAGTCGATGACTCATCTGTTACATACTAGTGAAGAGGAAGGAAACAAAGCCATCAAACAAGATCACCACGCTAAGGTCTATGGTCTATCTTGTTTTGGATGCTGGGGATATCTTCCACAATACTGTGGAATGTGCCAGGTGGAAAAAAAGCAGGGGCACCATTTCCCTTATGAACATTTAGCAGGATACATTTGGTCTGGATTTTTCTGTTTTCCCATGCTTTCACCATGCATTTGCTTTCCATGGTGTCTTGTTACTTTACCACAATTCTCTTTGCATTCCTTATGGTTTTTACTTCATTAATTCATTAAACGTTCCATTTAAATTAATGAGTTCCATGCAACAGTGGGCCTTTTGTTAATGCTTGCCAAGCACTCCATTTGCCTTTGGGGTCAAACATGATCTGAACTTAATTGCTTTGATAGGTTATAAAGCATGTTTTAATCTGCTGTCTCAGCTCAAAACACAATTTGCACAATAATAATTGAGCTCAAGGCTGTCAAGGTTGCTTTGCTAGGTGTTATTCAGAAGATGTACAGTACTGCATTTCATTCATCTGTTTGCCATGCACTGTTCTGCACTGAGCATCAGGGCACGGGGGATACCAAAGAAAAAGAAGAGACTTGCTTAGCTACATAGCTACACAACACCTATCTTTAGCAGACTTCTCTTGTCAGCCAAAGCAACAGGACTGTCAATTGATTATTTAGCAGAAACACTAATTATACACTGGTAGTAATAACAAACCAGAAGTACAAGTAGTTTAGTTAGCAAAAGCTAATTTTTATACTGTTCTGAGATTTTACAATGAAATATTACAATTAGTAATGTATTATATCATATTGATATGATATACTGTACAGATCCAGCCATTCAAAATATGAAAAAATACGAGTTAAAACGTGGTGGGCGTGGCGCAATACCGCATGTTAATTGAAATATGATAACAGTATCCCGAAGCACCTTGCAAAACCACCAGGTGGGGCTAATAAAGCTTAACATCTCATGTACAGCATTTGAAAGTGTGTATTACAGCATGTTAAACATTAAACATTATAAAGTCTGTAAATTTTATAAAAGCAAGATTGCTCAGTTGGACAAAACTGCACAACCTTCCACCTTCATCATAAATAATTTAGTTATGCATAAATATTTTATGCATCAAAGTTTAACTTGGTAACTTGGGTAACTTGGTAACAGTGGGTTCTGGTTTTAACGTGCTTGTTCTAACATTATTAAGCTTATATTCTGTACTTCATAAAAAGTTATAACATTTTATCCTTTTCTAAGAATAAGTAATAATAATAATAATAATAATAATAATAATAATAATAATAATAATAATAATAATTGCTTACACTTATTTAGTGCTTTTCTGGACACTCCACTCAAAGCGCTTTACAAGTAATGGGGACTCCCCTCCACCACCACCAATGTGCAGCATCCACCTGGATGATGCGACGGCAGCCATAGTGCGCCAGAACGCTCACCACACATCAGCTATCAGTGGGGAGGACAGCAGAGTAATGAACCCAATTCATAGAGGAGGATTATTAGGAGGCCATGAATGGTAAGGGCCAATGGGAAATTTGGCCAGGACACCGGGGTTACACCCCTACTCTTTTCGAGAAACGCCCTGGGATTTTTAATGACCACAGAGAGTCAGGACCTCGGTTTTACGTCTGAAGTAGTGATAACACCACTCGCTGTTATTGTAAATGTTGTAGTGATTTAACATCACTTGATAGTAATATTAATATAGAATTGTGTAACTAAGCAGCTAAAGTATCACAAGTGGACGTTTTGGAAACATTTTGACATTCTTTTAAAAAAAAGCTTCTATTATCCTTGTAGCGAGCTGCACCCAGGCGGTTCAAAGCGCGATCAGAGCATTACTTTCGGTTTGTTTCTCACAGAGAAATAAAAATAGTCCACTATTATAGCTTATATTATAGGGTGAATATAGGGTTATATTCACACATTGTTTATCACCTCTTATATTTGTAAAAACATTCCAATTTAAATGCAATACAGAATATATTATTAATAACATTGTAATGAATTCAGATTCTTTGGCTTGTGCCCTCACTGCTCTTGCCCCAATTCTCCCTTCACCACATGGGCTTGAACCCAGGTCTCCTGCATCACTCAACAGAGGTTTTTCCAGCTGAGCTACAGAAGACCTCCTTCAGCACCAGCACTTCAGCCCTTCAGCAGCCCTGTTATGCGCAGGGGAGCAGAGGGCTGTACTGTCACCACACTGCAACTGGCTTGTACCATCTGTATGCCTGCCGTTCGTTACAATATTAATAATGAATGACCATGGACGAGCTGTAAACTGAAGAGTTAGACAATACATTCTTTTCAGCTTGGAATTTAACCTTTACAGCTATCCTTTTGGCTATATTTTTTACATAGCTGGATGAGTAAAAATAGATTGGATTAATAACTGGAGTAAGAAAAGATATTTCACACATACTTTGAAACCAAACGGCTTTGGAACAGAGGGAGGCGGGACCCGGCTGGGGGTGGGGGTGGTATTTTGATTTTCCTGCGCAAACCGTATTCGCTACAATACTATAATGAGTCCCTCATTAGTATAATGAGGCATACTGCTAAAATTTCGCAATTATACAAAATTAACCTTTGTTGAGTTTGCACGAGAGACAAAAGGTACCTTCTGAGAAACTGTGTACTGCTTCCAAAGTAGCAGATTTTGCCAAACAGCTAATTTTGCTTGAAGATGTTAAACTCTGTCTGTACTGTAGCTTTACTGAATTGAGCAGAAAGTCACCTTGCTCTTACAAGTGGCTCTGTTAAGCAGAGTTTGTGTTAAAACACCACACCCTTTTGAATGGGTTTTAATTAACTTTGTCAGTTAAAAAAATGACTGCGGGCACTTTTCCTTGCCCCCTGGTGTGAGGTGATAATGCGGAAAATTGTTTTTTTATTTTACTGGGAGTGAGCACTGGGGCGTACAGTGAGACTAACACACTAACATAGTGAGATTACTGAGATGGATAGTTTTAGTAAATATGTTGACAAATATCTGAAGTTTATAATCACTATTCTTGCAAGCACATTTTGGATTCAGTTTGCTTCTCTGTTTTAGCTGGTGGGCAAACGTTCAATGTAAAAATTATTCCACAAGGAGTGTAACTTTAAAATGGAGAAGACAGCACGAAATGTTTCCAGCTCTGTATGATGATTAAGCCATTTCTCTTTGGCATTTTAGTCATAGAGGTGGGAAGACACCTCCCTCTGCCTGCCTGCCTGACCTGTTCCCAGTTTTAACCATTCTGTGTCACAGGTATTGAACTTGGATCACCTACATAGAACCCCTATCGGCAAACCCACTGTGCTAACAGACTGCTCAGAAACATAGCTGAGCCGAACAGCTTAAAAATGTTTCTAAAGTAATCATGCGTGAATGAGTCAAATTAAAAATAAAACGTGTTTACAAAGAAAGTTGGTTACAGTAATACCACCAGCAATATAAAAACATATATTTAGATCCTTAAATTTATATTGTTATTAATTTCTTTGTATAAGCGATTCCATATTATATTCCCTATTTAGCGGATTCTAAAAAGTATGAGGTTTTTTACTGTGATAACGAGTGCAAGTATTCATAGAAAAGATTAAAACAAAAAATACAGAGGGCGTTTCAGAAACTAAATAGAGGTCTGGAACACCCGGTCTCAAAAATAGACGTTTAATAAATTGAAGTTTGTGAAAACAGTGACAAATCACCCCAAACAAAATACAAGCAGTTTGAAAGTATTATTTGTTATTAAAAAAATCACTTAACTTTGAATGTGTTGTGATATTTAGAAATCAGTACCAACAAATTCAATATAGTGTCAATAATATTTACTATTTTAGTTTTTTAAAGAAATGTTTATTTGTTCAAAGAAAACTCATGATGAGAGCTGGGTTCAAACCCCAACCTCCAGCTTGCAAGCCACACACCAAAGCCATTATATCAACATACCGCTCGACAACTTAAGCTATAGCTGAAAAGGGCAGGCAAAAGGTTTCGAAGTAATCGCGGGTGAATGAGTCAAATTGATGCAGATGTTTACAAAGAAAGTGCATTACTGTGATAATTTGAGCTATATGAATATAATTTCCTATATATATAAAATATATATCGTTATTAATTTCTTATGATATGCGATTCCATATTATATTCCCTATTAATCAAATTCTAAAAAGTATGCGTTTCTTTTACTGTGATAACGGTCGCAAGTATTCATAGAAAAGGTCAAAACTTTATAACTTTTTATGAAGAATATAAACTTAATATAGTCAGAAGGAGCATGTAAAAACTTTTCCAAAATAACCATAGTATGCAACCAAATGAAAGACTTTGTTCTTTAAAATGTTTATGAAGAAATTGGAATACTGGTGAGTATTTTTTTATTTAAACTATCAGTACCAGCCATATACAGTTTGCATAATATGTTTATATTCCTAAATTAATATTGTTTATGACATGTAATGCTCCTCTTCTTTTTATGCTCAGCTACTAAAATTTCCCTTAAGTTAAAAAAGTCCATATTAATTCAATATTATGTGGTTTTAAAGAAGCACAGTAAAGAGATTAAATGAAGCAATCGTTTCACTCACAACCAATGCACCACGAGTGCCGCCTGTCAGTCATTTTGGCCAGCCAATCACGTACCGCGGTATAATTTCGCGCAGTACAGGGTTTTACCACGCATTTTGAATGGCTGCATCTGTATAAAGCTTTCACTACTAAAGGTTTTTTTGAAGAAAAAGGGAGCCTTTTCTTCAAAGACCACAGAAATGGTATTCAAGCTTTTCTTTTCTTGGTAATCAAAATCTCATTACATTACTGGTCAGAAGCCGGTACCAGGGAACAGTTCACAAACAATGGCAAGCATGGTGAAAAAGCAATATACTGTAGCGTTATGCAAGGTGCAAATGTTGCGGCATGAAATTGTGACAAAGAAATAAATTCCTACTAGAAAAAAGGAGCAAAACAATACAGCATTCAAAATCTTAGCATACAAATTTAACTCCTGTAACTCCAAGATGGAAATCAAAACACAACATTGCTTCTTAATGTTGGGCTCTGTAGCAGAGTCTAGAGGAAAGAGAAAAGAACGAAATGATTAAACCTAAGCAAAGCATGTAAAATAGATGTACATTAAGATTTTAAAACATTTGTGAATGAACATGTGATGCAACATTTATGAAAAGGAGTGATGAATTCAATTATAGCATACATATAATAATCAGGTGGGCAGCTGTGTCAGCATGCGTGGGCTGCAAAATAACAAGTAATAGGTTCATTCCATGCTGAAAAAAGAAAACACAACATTTTGGCCGTGGAGCCTTCTTCAAGTATGAGCCTGACTATAACAATGATTATGCGCATTTCTAAAGGCACAATGTTAAAAATTGTTCATTCCCTGTACATACTGTATGCTGAAATAAATATATTTTATTTTTTTCCTTATAGAATATACAGTATTGAAGCTTCTACAAAGTTACCTGATTGTCACTTAGTATTAAGAGAGCCTGGACACTGAAGCAAAAGTTCCATTTCCAAGAACTGTCTGATGATCTAACGTAAAAGATTATCACACTCAACAACTGGAGAGATGACTAAAAAATGCAGAAGACATTTCAGTTTTGATTTGACTATGGTTATCAGTGAGTATCCACTATATCCGCTATCCGCTATCCACATATACATCATCATCATTCTCAGGTCTATGGCTGCTTTCTCAATATAAAAAGAAAAGGCTAGTGTTTAGTAAGTGATAATGGTCCTAATCATGACAGCCACTAGTCATTTTCCAATTATTAGTTAATTGGTAAAGATTTTATGAATTTCACATTCTCACATTGGTCTAAATAAGTCTGGGTTTAGTATAAAAGGGGTATGCATGGTTTTAGTGATGTAGGGTGATTTGTGGAATTATCTTTTTGGGGTTGTGCCCTAAAATAACATTAAATAAAACCTCCTTGACAATTCTTCTTGTTGCCATCATGTGTTTCTATGTGTGCAGATCTTGGGACCACACATACAGTACTTAGTTTTAATTGGTAGAGTAAGTTTGTTACAAATTATTCACGATATCCAGTGAGATTCCTGAAGTGCACAGCTGAGTGCCTCAGTATGTCATATTACAGAGACCCCTGTGCACTAGGAAACACCTAGAAACATTAGAGTGGTTTAAGACAGTGGTTCTCAAACTATGCTACGCGTACCACTTGTGGTACGTGGAGCGCCGCCAGGTGGTACGCCATATGACCCCGGAACGTTGTTGTGTGCACTGAAAGATTGGGACGGGTTTTCATATTTTCCATTTTAATACATGTCGAATACGCAGCCTACGTACTACGATACAGCACACACTAATACTTGAATGGGCACAAGAGCTACAACGTAATTCTATACCATAGTATAGGAATGCATGCTATGAACGTAAGTGACCAATTATCTCCAGGAAATAGGGAGGTAGGAGAATGTGCGTGATTTTGGAACACCGCCAATCTTGTAAGCACAGGAAAGCATAGAAATGCGTGCTACGAACGCTGGCAATCTTGTGAGCACAGGTAAGCATGATAGATAACAGAAAAATATTTAAGAACTGTTCTAGGTTAATTTGAGAAAAATACACTGAGCGTCTCTGTGTTTCGCTCCTATGCGCATGAAATAAAAACTTCTTTTAACTTCTGAGACGGACTCCTGAAACAGAAACGGGGAAAAATGCAAGCTTGCGGATTGCTAAAGCAGGTAAGCCCCACACTACTTTTGAAGAACATTATTTACCGTTTGCAAAAGAGCTGACACGTATTATGTGTGGAGAAAAAGCTGCTAAACAGCTCGACCTGCTGCCCCCTCTGAAAGACACACTCAGTCATAGAATTAGTGATATGGCGGATGATATCAAAAGTACGCTGACAGCGCGCGTTAAAATGAGCAAATGCTTTTCACTGCAATTAGATGAGTCTGTAGTCGATTTGGCCAATTTGCTTGTTTATGTTAGATATGAGTTTGAGGGTATGTCCCATGAGGACTTTCTGTTCTGTAAGCTGCTACCAACAGGAACTACAGGAGAGCACGTATTTCAGCTTCTGAATGAATTTATTGAAGAGAATGGCATTGACTGGATAAAATGCGTCGGAATTTGTACAGATGGTGCTAGAGCAATGACAAGCCGACACAGCAGTGGAGTTGCATGAATAAGAGAGGTTGCTCCAGAAATGAATGGACGCATTGCGACCTTTGCCGTCGAGAAAATGCCCGACGATTTAAACTATGTTAGATTCTGTTGTGAACTGTATCAAGGCTCGAAAAATGAATTCACATCTGTTTTGCTTGACTAAACAGGCTCACCCCTCTCACTGAAATTGTGCTTTTTAATTGTTTATTTTTAATTGTTGTTGTTCCTGTTGTCATTCTGTAAAGCGCTTTGAGAAGCCACCTTTAAAGGCGCTATATCAAATAAAGTTTATTATTATAATATTTATTATATGTGTGTGTGAGTGTGTGTGCCCACACGTGCGCTCATGTTGGTCATTGATATTTTCTGGGGTTCCTATGAGATCAGGGGTGGTACTTGGTCCAAAAAGTTTAAGAACCTGGTTCAAGAACTCTTTAAAAGGCATCTTCATCTTACAGTGTAACAATGAAGGGGAGTGGGGGGTTGTGGCATTAAAATGATCTCATTATGATCAGCAGATTCCAAATAAGCAAAAAAAATCAGAACTATATTTGATCAAATATAAAATAAAACTCCTGGACATCTAAAAACCAAATGTTGGCGTCCTACTGAAAAAAACAGTATAAAACTCAAGATGTGAGAAAGGCCAGCTGGAGTTGTTTGTTCCAGTTTTTTCTTTCACAGTGTGTTGACAGTGTTCACTCTTATCGAACAGCTGTATTTGTCCAGTGTGGAATAAGCTTAGCCTCTTAGAGCTCAGGCTCCAGCACATTAAACTTTTTTTTACACAATAACCAACAAGGTGGCACAGATTCAGCAAAACTGGAAAAAGATGACCTGCTGGCATTAAACAGTGAGAGCCTGTCTGTGTGTCTGTGTGTGGGGGGCGAGGGGAGTATATTTGTGTGATCCCCCAAAAAATGTGAGGCTGTGTTCTCACACTCTCTAATGTGTTTCTAAACTTTCAGGATTAATCTGCAACACAAAGCTCAAGTTCACCTTTATTTCTCTGCCTTGAATGTGTTAAGATGTTTTACTCAAATTTAAACCTTAAATCGCTGTTTATAAAACATTCACACTTTTAACAGGAATAAAAACATTTTGGATCCTGGATTGAATCACAGACTGAAACACCTTTATTGTGGAGTTTTCTGAAATCACCCTTGGGATTCCTTTGTAATGCCCCTCTTTCCTCCCAATTCCCAAAAGACTAGCATATCTAAATTGTCCCTAGGTGCTTATCTGTGCCTTGCATTTGACTGGCATTCCCAGTCAGGGTATAGAACTGTGTTGGGCTCTATACTTCCAGGATAGGCTGTGCATTGAAATGACCTTAACCATGGATGTTTAAACAGTTTAAGTATCTTACAAAAATGGTCTCTAAGATGCCTGTGTCTGTGAAGGATGCATGTTCTTCCTGTGTTCATAAAATATATTTTTTTTATTTTTTGCTTTGGGTTTATCTCCATGAAGAAAGAAGGTATGAGCTTGGTCAGTATCTAGATGGGAGGCCTCCTGGGTTTGCTGCTGGAAGAGGTGTTAGTGGGGCCAGCAGTGGGCACTCACACTGCAGTTTGTGTGGGTCCTAATGCCCCGGTATAGTGACAGGGACACGATACTGTAAAAAGGTGCCATCCTTTGGATGATACATAACACGAGGTCCTGATTCTCTGTGGTCATTAACATCCCAGGGTGTTTCTCAAAAAGAATAGGGGTGTTACCCCGGCATCCTGGCCAAATTTCCAATTGGCCTTCACCATTCATTGCCTCCTAATAATCCCCATCTATAAACTGCCTTTATCACTTGTTAGTGTTCTCCCTATTGATAGCTGAAGTGCGGAGAGTGTTCTGGTGCACTATGGCTGCTGTCGTATCATCCAGAGCATTGGTGGTGGTGGAGGGGAGTCCTCATTACCTGTAAAGCACTTTGAGTGAAGTGCCCAGAAAAAGTGCTATAGAAGTATAAGCAATTATTATTATTATTAGAAGCTCTGGTACCATTGCGTCTTTACTTGACCATAGTGCCATTCTTCCCTATGCTTTAGGGTATGTAAGTATACAGACATCAAATATTGTTTTAGATTTTTTATAATTAAACTTAGGGCAAAACAGTGGCACAGTGGTTGGCACAGCTGCCAGTCAGTGCTGGTGCCCTGGGTTCAACTCTGGACCTGGGATGCTGTCTGTGTGGAGTTTGTATGTTCTCACCATGTTTCCTCCCAGTACTGGATGGGAGTGGTTAGAAAATGGCTGGATGTCTAGATAATTAAACCCAATGTATTGTAATCTCTTCAAACATAAGGTGTTTTTCATAATGCCTACAGCACAGACAGTACGTCACACCTATTATACAACAGGTCTTACCTATATTAAATAAAAACTACAATTTTAATTCAGTTCAAAATTTCACTTTTGTCTACTTTCCTATTTCATGCCATTTTTCATGATTTACAAACATAGAACAAACATGGAAATGCTTCCATTTCAAGAAAAGCTTTTTTTAGGAAAGGTTGAGACCAGATGAGCTCAGGTCATAGAATTCATAAGAGTTTAGTTTAATAATTTGACATACCATAGGAATTAATACAGATCATACTCGTAACACTACAGTGCCAAGATAGAGACAGATTCTATTCTGCAGGAAGATAAGAAGGTTAAAATCCCCAGTTTCCCTGTTGATACACTCAATCTATTTTGCACTGAATTTTGAAGGTTCTTGGTCAGAGTAAAGGTGACTTATGATACAGGTCATATTCATATCACAGATCTCTTTGACTAAAGGTCACAAAATTCATTGAGTAGAATTGTTTAGTAGCGGATACATGTAAAGAGTTAACTGACCTCAAAGCTCTTATGTAAAGCGGAGCTTCATGTTAAAATTATTGCACAGCTGTCAGTTTAATCAAACTGT
This sequence comes from Lepisosteus platostomus, assembly GCF_059453375.1. Classification (NCBI taxonomy): domain Eukaryota; kingdom Metazoa; phylum Chordata; class Actinopteri; order Semionotiformes; family Lepisosteidae; genus Lepisosteus; species Lepisosteus platostomus. Next base: position 39,832,685 of record NC_142618.1, read on the forward strand.
TTAAAAAGTGTTTTAGAGTTTTCATTCAAAAAGCCCCATTGATCCAACAAAAACAATGGTTTTCAGAGAGTGACATAAGAATAAATGAGTTCCAAAATCCACTCTTACTCTATAGACATAACACTTTCAAGCCTCATACTGAAGAAACACCATTCACAATGCTGTGAATGAGAGCAAAATCTCAGTTCACACCATTTAAAATCTGTGTTCTGCACTACATCAGTCAAATGAGACAGTCTAAATAAAAATAATAATTACTCACACTTACATAGCACTTTTCTGGACACTCCACTCAAAGCAATTTATAGGTAATGCGGACTCCTCTCCACCACCACCAAAGTGCAACACTCTCCTGGATGATGCAACTGTAGCCAAAATGCGCCATTTTTTAAAAGGATTCAAAAATCCTTTTTTAATACTAAATTGTGAATGTAGGCTGTATTAACTGAACACGCACTGCAGAGTAATAAATATTCACTGTTTGCTTAAATGGTTGGTTTATATCTATATAATTATCATATAATTAGACTGAAGGATTTATCTTTTGTCAAAATCAATGTCATTGTGCAATCCATTTCTTTAAGCCTTGTAATCGCTTCACTGAAATCATAACTACTCAGATAAATCACATCTAGACAAGGCCACAAATAAGCTCTGTGCCTCAGCATTATTCACACCTCTCAGCTGTGTCTGCTGATAGTGTTTATAGTCCATTATTTTTTAAAGCAGTTAATTTAGACAGAAGACAGTGGTCTTCAACCTTTCAGACAAAGAAAGTAATTAAAGGCAGAAAACAAAATGTGAGTTATTCACCATTTCTATTGATAGATTTGTGTGAAGACTAGCTAACAGAGGCATCATAACTGTACCATACTGACCAGCTGAAGCTAAACTCTTAGAAAGATGTAGCTCTCCTCTTCTCAACCTGACACTTGGCAGAGAGACACCCTTGACCTGGATATTGCTGTCCACTTAAGAAGGGAAGTGATGGTAACTGGTGCCAGAAGTGGACGTTCCCCAGGGATTTACTGTAGTAGTTATGGAGTAATACAGACCACTTAGCAAGTTATTTAGTTTGTGCCCAGCCCTTCATGCATGTAGTAAAGAACTTTATGCTTTAGTTCTTCAAACACCAGTGTTCTCAGGTTCTTTCAGCAACATCACCCTACATTAGGAAAAAAAATGCAAAAAAATGTTTTGGAAGAACTTATAAAATAAAAATATTTTTTTTATGTTTGGCTCTCATCCATGGTATAGTCCAGCATTTTTGTTTTGCCTTCTGACAAATTAAGATTAATTTAAACAAATGTTCTAAGCTCAGAACACTGTATGAGTTTTTATATTTGGAAGAATTCAAATCTACAGTACAGTATTAATTCATATTACTTGAATGACAAAACAATTACCATTGATGCTTGCTTTACCACTAGCCTGCAATAATGGACTATGACATGCAACATGGGACAACCTCTTCCAAAGACAGCAGCCTAAGACCTCAGTCACTCCCTTCTCAGGTGTATGAATAACAACGCATCTCAGCTCTAATCACCAAAAAATTGGCCCAGTTTTTGTACATGAAAAGAAATAATAAAGTATGAGTTTGTGAATGTTTTTGGCAAGTACTACCATATAATTATTTAATCCTATGGGTTTTTATAACCTACACTAGAATGCTTTAGAGTTTATTCCAGGACACAGAAAATATGCAGATTTCCATGAAATCCTTGATGGCTGATGTCATGCAAGTCTGTAACCCAATACCACAAGTCAAGTTAAGATGCCAGACTCCTGACCTAATGTGGCAAACTCTAACACTACAGATGGAAACTTGCAAGAATGAAACTAGATATGTTTTAAATCATAGCTCTGTGCTATATATTTCTTTGTTTTATTTTTATAGAAACATCAAAACAGCTAAAATTATATAAAAATATAAAGTTGCATGCATTTAGGATATTGTGAACAAGACCGTTTTTGTGTATTCTTGTCCATGCATCCAAAATACTGCTACACAAACTGCCGACTAAACGTTTGAAGGAAGTATGAGGCTTAGTAACACTAGTCATCAATCAGAATTTCATTCAGTACAAGGTGACATTACAATTTTAGCACAATTGTTACAGCTTGTAGTATGTCACTTACAGCACTATTCTTTTTCAAATAGTCCAAACTAATTTTGTTTAATTAAGTAAAACATTAAACATTTAGTTTTTGTAGTCTCTGCTTCCATCAAAATATCTCCTATATAGCAAGACTGAAATTAAGTTAAAAAAATCCTGGCGCTAGAAGACCATTCGAATTTACTTTTACCAAAGAGTCCTGATGTTGAAGGATGTCATTCTAACAGTCAGCTGACATTTCTACAATAATGACACCGAACTTGATTATATAAGTGCTCAGGCAGATGACAAGATTATGAAAAATGTGTCTGAGACCCAGCAGTCACATGGTAATCAAATTAACAATTAGAATATGTCAAATGTGCTTAGTAAGGTGTATTGTAGAAGGTAAAGATAATTTAATAATCTGCCTTTGGAAGCATTTTAAATAAAATACTTACAAGCAATTAATAATTGATTGTTTTAGGTCCAAATTTATTAGAAAAGGATCAGAAAAAGTTTGTTACAGACACATTTTTGAAGGGAAAAAATTCAAATTCTTTCTAAAAAGTCGAATTCACTGTTGTGAACAAAATATTTACCTGTACACGAAAGAAGTAAGGTTCAATTCACATTTCTGTCTGTGTTCTACTTTACTCTGATGCAGAAGTCTGGATTTGATGCAAAAGGTGACATGAAGCATTGTATCACAACTATGGAAAGGATCTGATACTGTACAAGATTTTGCTAGGGAGGAAACTGGAGCAAATGATTTTCCTCCCACTGCTCTTTCAGTCATGTTTGAATCCTTTTGCACTGCATTTTGTATATTTGTTTATCTTATTTAATACTTTCTCACACTGTCCAGAATATGTAAATAATGTAGCAGCATAAACACTTAAATAAATTGAATCCTTTTCCTTAGTAGCCTCTTCCAGCTCATGTTCTAACTAGTGTTCACCATTTTCAATTTATAGTTTATGCTTTTATTACCTGCATACACAACCCTGCACTTGTCTACAATAAACCTCAACTGCAAGGTGTTTCCCTATTTTTGACTTTTGTATCTTTTTGAATTTCCCTTGTTTTTTCTACAGTGTTCACTAATTCTTCTAATTTGGTATAATCTGCAAACTTGACTAGTTTACTATCTTACTGACTATCCCAAAATCTAGATCAATGTGATATTATTTTTTCACATAAGCTATTTTCTTTTCTTAAGCAATTACACACATTAGATCGTTTTACCGTCAAAAGAATGAATATGTTAACCCTTTTACCCTTAATTATGTTTCTTGTGTTGAGTGGTTGAATCTTGTGGTATCAGTAGATGATGATGAGACTAAAAGAGAGAATATTAGAGGATGAGGATCAACTACTGTACCATCTCATCATTGCTACTGTCATCAAATACCATTAAAGAAAACTTAGGCCATCATATCTAATTAAACATCCAGCATAATGGAACTACTACAGTATGTTTATTATTTAATGTACAAACTGCACTAGCACTATGTTTACTACTCATTGTTAAGGAATTGCAAAGATAAAACACAATAAATCTAAAATAAGAGACAGAATGTCATATTGTCACAATATGAGAGAACACAGTAGGACCTAGAAGCATTGCTGAGCATTCTGGTACACAAGTTGAGCATTTTCTGGGATCACTCACAACTTAAACAACTGAAGTGCAGGGATTTTAGTTCTTCAATTCACCAACTGCATAAGTAAAAAACAAACTATAGTGGGGCAAGTACAGTATAACCTGTTTTGAACTTTTCATTTTTTGTTTTAGCCTTCATTGCAACATTCCTTTCCATCCCTCTCTTGACCTTTCTAATATCCTTTATAACCTGTACTTGCAGTTCATTGTATTCCATTTCTTTAACTATTGTAGGTTCTGTTGTTTCTTTTAATAATTTCATAATTATTTTCCCTTATGTTTTTCCTGATTGATTTATTGAATGATATGGGAAACAGTTTTCAGCTTTTGATTTGCTAACTCTTATGATAAAGTGTCTATGATTCAAACACAGTCTTGTTGTCATCCCATCTCCACTGATTACATAGCTACTGTATGTACTATTTTTACCCTATTATCATTAACAATACACAGCACTGAATATCCTCGTACTGTACGCTTCGTCGACAATGCACTTTTGATTATTCTGGTGTTGCACCACTGCTGTTGAATTTTGTAATTGAGGTAAGAGTGTACCTTTGATTGTGTCATTGATCAAACACAATAACCACTTTGTTCCTGAGAGTTTTGCATTCTTTACAATAACCAACTTTAATAATATATTTAAACAGGTAGACACTGACTTCAATAGATGGACACATTTTCCCAAATGCTCTAAGCTTGACTTTCCATTATAAAATAAATGTACTTTCTTTGTTAACTTTTGTTTATTATTACAAACAAACCACATTCTAGATTCTCCATTCTGCAGTGTGAGAGATTTGCAGGGGCATTAGCTCTGACAAACTTTAAAGTCTTTTTCTACCAGGCTGTAGAAAATGGTGCACTGTTTTGCCAGAACTGTCACTTTGGTTTAACCATTTCTTGGCATATTGTATACGTGAAGATAGACTTCACAATTTAAATTCACACAGCACTGGCTTCAGAAACAGTATTTTCGACCTACAGTATAATTACAACTTGACTTAATTAAAATATCTATAATTAAATACAACTTTGTCTTGTGAAAAATATTCATGAATTCTCAGAGGACATAGCATATCTATTCACCTATTATCTACAACCATAACCATACCTGCAATGAATGCCTATAGCTTTGTCTGTGGGACTTTTTCCCCATAAGAATCAAGCAAAATAGGAGGTGATAGGCACTGTAAGAATGTCAATTTAGGCTAAGCATAAGAACATTAAAAAAAGGTTACAAACAAGAGCAGGCTATCCAGTCCATCTAGCTTGTTTGGAAACTTGTAGTTAATTGATCAAAGGTTTTCATCCAGGTGATTCATGAAATAAGCTTTGAACATGGGTAATGCTATCACCCCACTGTCACTCAATATGAGGAATTTAGAAGGGTGACAAAACTGAATTATGTGGGAAGATGTGTGTAGGGACCATCTGTACAGTATAAAATTTACTTTCAAAAATTCTAATAATCTAAAAACTTTCTTCATTAATGTACTGTGTTGTACGCTAAATCCTGTTAGATTATGTTTAATAATAAATAAAAATACTACTACTTTAAATTATGAAATGTCTTTCAGTAAGAGAAAAAACAGAAGTCATGTAATGGACCTTGGTAATGTATGTAGCAGCACCGACACAGTCATCAATGTATCGCTTATAGAGGACAGTGACAAAACCAGTGTAGGAAGCAAAGAAGCATTCTTCTACCTAGACCGCACTCGGCAATCATCCCCACCAGGCACCTTCCCCTGCAACAGAACTCACTGCATCACCTGCAAATACATATCTAACAACACGCTCATTCAGGGCCCCTCAGGTCAATTCCGGATCACCCAGATGACATCCTCTACCTCCAGCAACCTTATTTACTGTATCTCCTGCAAAAAATGCCAACTATCTATGTTGGTGAAACCAGAAGGAGACTAGGAGACCGCTTCAGAGAACATGTTAGGGCTGTGAAGATTAAAGATTTCTCCAAGCCCATCGTTTCTCATTTCACCTCAGATGGCCATGATCACACTGATCTCTCTGTCTCTGTTCTCAAAGAAGGGCTTCTCAACTCCCATAGCAGAAAAACAACAGAAACAAAACTCATCCTGAAACTAGGTTCAAACCTTCCCCCTTCTCTCGGTGAACAACTTATTTTAATATAATCTTCTCTATTCTTATGCCAGTTTTGACTTCACACCTTTCTTCACCCCTCTCCACTTTGTACTTCCTGAGTGGCCTCTCTGCCCCTCCTGCCTCCTCCCCTCTCCCAGCTTTTGTTCTTCTGTGTTATTTAATCTTTGCTGTCTGCCCTGTCTTTCTCACACCTGAAGAAGGCTTCACAGCCGAAACGTTGTATTTTCTCTCTTCACTTTTCAGCACGGAATAAACCTATCACTTGTTCCTTTGAGAAGTACGCATGCTGACACAGCTACCCACCTGATATACTTTATTATAAATACACTACAGTGGCTTTAAAAACATAAAGTCTTATATTGTATTTAAACACAAATAAATATGTAAAAAAACTTTGTGGGTTGTGTACTGTACAGTACGTTGCATTGTAGCTAATAGAAGTCTGTACTATGTTTAGATAAGTATATTTAAATTGTTAATATGGCAGATTGCAATTGAGTATGCACTGCTTGAAAAAAAAAAAGCAATATAATTTTAATGATCGCTTGAAAATCCCCTTTAAAATGACATCACTTTTCTTCTGATCCACTTTAGATGGATCCACTTGGACATTGGAGTTTTATGCGTCTTACTAGCCTGGAATTTAATACATAAACAGAATTTCTCACCATATGCATACTACTGTATATATGGAATAACAAAGACATTAAGTACTAAAAAAAAAGCATATTTGTGGTTAGTGGGACAATTGTTAAACAAAGAGGGTAGACTGTTGACTTACTGTACTCTGAATTTTTGGATAGATTCTAGATTCCATTTACCCCTTAGGAAAATACTGTAACGCAACGGGGGCTCAGGCGGGCGCCCTTGCCGCATCTGGTCGGCCCCATCCCGACTGGAGGCTCGAACCCGGGACTTCCGCGTCTCTCTGCAGCGACCTAGCCCCGTGAGCTAAAGAGAGATCTCTTCACAGCCCAGTAGCTGTGGTCCTGCTATCACAGGGAAGGGCGGTGACGTCACCCGCTCTGGTACGCCGGCTCTTACACACAGTGCTTGTCAGCCGTAAGCGTTACACTCTCCCCCGCTTAAATCGCCGTCCCCGGCGAAGGGCTATCCCGCCCCGCTTCTGACACCAATGTAACGCAACGGGGGCTCAGGCGGGCGCCCTTGCCGCATCTGGTCGGCCCAAAGTATAGGTGGCTCGAACCCGGGACTTCCGCGTCTCTCTGCAGCGACCTAGCCCCGTGAGCTAAAGAGAGATCTCTCCACAGTCCAGTAGCTGTGGTCCTGCTATCACAGGGAAGGGCGGTGACGTCACCCGCTCTGGTACGCCGGCTCTTACACACTGCTTGTCGGCCGTAAGCGTTACACTCTCCCCCGCTTAAATCGCCGTCCCTGGCGAAGGGCTATCCCACCCCGCTTCTGACACCAATGTAACGCAACGGGGGCTCAGGCGGGCGCCCTTGCCGCATCTGGTCGGCCCAAAGTATAGGTGGCTCGAACCCGGGACTTCCGCGTTTCTCTGCAGCGACCTAGCCCCGTGAGCTAAAGAGAGATCTCTCCACAGCCCAGTAGCTGTGGTCCTGCTATCACAGGGAAGGGCGGTGACGTCACCCGCTCTGGTACGCCGGCTCTTACACACAGTGCTTGTCAGCTGTAAGCGTTACAATACCATAGTTTTTGTCACTGTTCTTGAGAATGTGTTCCGTTTGTTCGAGGGTAATTTAAACTCTGTATTGACCTTCTGTATTTTACAGTTAATCTGTTCTTGGATGGATATAAAAGATAAAAATGACACATTACCATATAAGGAATAAGTGGAAACCCTGCTTCATTCCTCCCTGTATATGCTTTGGAAATGCAATATTTCAAAAAAATTCCAGAAATTAGTTTGGACAACTACACTGTATTTTGTACATTATTGGGTAAATATTGCCTTACAAACATGGTTAAAGAAATGACATTTAAAATTGTTCAGAGTTCAGAAAGTTAAAGAGACCTTGTTAAACTAGCACAAATTATAAGATGATTTATGTGTTCTGGAAGAGAAACTGACATATTTATTTGTCACCTGTATATAAATGAAGTTGTTTTGGATAGACTTGTAAAAACTTTATCTTTAAGCAATTAAATGTAAATAATAGATTTAAGGAGTTTGATATTATCACCTACTTTGTAAGATGTAAAATAGAAAAAGAACAATTTTTATAATCTGTTACTAATACTGGGTAGATACACAAAATGGTCTAATCTTCTCCCATTGTTAATAATCATAATATGGAAATGCAATATTACTTCAAACATATTAAGACAATAAACGGATTTAGGATGAGTGATGTTATGAAAACATACCAAAAAAGTGTTCACCCCTGAATCTCCCCCCCGAGGACAAGAAGGCTGGGACCCCCTGCAGAGAGAAAACTAACCAAGGGGTAGCTGTAGAGGTGGAGGAGGGGTGCGACAGGCAAGATGTGAAAAAAGTCAACATTTTTTTAAATTCAGGGAGCACTGGGCTGGGTATTATCACACATTCATGTCAGAACTAGTGCTGGGCACCTGATTATTTTAGTTTTTCAAAGAAACTCAGAAATAAAAAAACAAGCATGTGTCCCCCCCAAAGTTAAACATACAAAAGGATAGAATGAAAAACTCCAGATTGCATCTTCAGTTTTAAAAAATATTGAAGGATATGCGTAATATATGAAGGATTAAGACATGCTCATTAAATCCTTTTAAGAAAATGTCTCCTAATTTTCCCTTTTTAAGGCTAAAACAGCAACTAATTGTGCTTACATTGGAGACTGACTTAATTTTACCATTCACACAAACACACAATACCATCATTCAAATGCAAGACATTCCTCCCCACCCCCCCACCCATATAGACTGAGAAAGCAAATTGCAGGCATTGTATCTTTGAATTCCCTTACTCTCTGAGCATCTGGGAGATTGTTGGTTTTGTGGTCAAGTGGCTGGTTTCTTTTATTCAATTTACAGTATGGCAGGTTTCACCAAACTGATAGCTTTATACATTGGTACATCCATGTTCATCTATGTTATTATTACATTTATTATTGACGTTAATTTAATATTAGGTTTTATGTATTATATTAATTACTTATATATTATATATCACTTATATATTATATCACTTTATATATAACTGTGATATTTAAAATTAATAAAATGTTATTTTTATATTTGTATTATATTTTATAATCAGATAAATTGTCTTTATTATCCTCAAGGGGCAATTTGTTAAAGTACAGCTTGTGCTTTGGCCAGGAATTGAACCCGGGCTTCCGATGTGGCAGGCATTGATTAGTTTATGGATTTATTTGATCGGAAGTTTCATTTTCCATTAGACTACAAAAAACACAATACCTATTATTTATATATACAGTATATATTATTGTTACAGCTTTAGGTGACTGAGAAGTGTCTCTTGGATTTCAGATACAGTTTGTGACACTTCGAAGAGTCAAGCTTCTCACTTCAAAAGAGAGAGGATGTTTGCTGAGGTTTGGGGGGTTCCTTGAACAGAAACAATTGTAAAGTTTATCTGAGTATACCTAAGCAAAGTTGTGGGTTAATGATTGCAAAGAAGCAGGACAGAAACAGACAATATAAGATCACAGGAAGAGGACAGAAAGAAGGGGGAAGGAAGGAGAAATGAGGAGAAGCAGGGAGAAGAGAGAGGAGTCTGCAGGGGACTTGAAGCTTGCACTAGGCGAAAACCCCTACTTCATGATCATTCAATTCATAATGACTAGAGCTAAGTGTTTGAATCTTGTTAGAGAGAGCATGCTATTCTGTGTTTGAGGGAACTTGGGTTTCCTGGTTAAAAGTTACCTCAGTAGAAACATCTTTCCTGCTAAGGGTGAATTTTACGGATAGGGAAGTAGGCTCCTATTTATTTTATGGCATCCAGGGTGCAGAGAGAGATTTAACTGCAGGTTGCTTTGTATTTATTTAGAAGGCAGCTCATCTCTTGTGTTACCTCTTTAGGCATATTAAAATATTATTGCTAAGTAGTGTTCTGGGGATTTCTGGGTGATGTAAGGCTTCTGAAACACCTTGTTTGTAAATACTGTACATGTGTTGTATGTTGTGTGTAATGTAGTTTGTGTTTTGTCATTGTAATAAATATTTATTAACCAAGTGTGTCTGGATTGTTACTCCTCTCAACAAAGCTGTGCCAGAGAACATAAAATTCATGTGCTTTGATTTGCATTCTAGATGGCAGCATCTGTAGCAAATAGTAATTGCGTCTTCAAAATTCCATGACTGCAAGTTTTAAAGCAACATGTGAAAAAAGTGCAAAGGCTTGAATACATTTACAAAGAATCAAATAATGAGATTTGACATTTACAGAGCCAAAATAAGGTTAATGCACTTAAATTAAGCTAAAATTAAACATTAATGATTACTGACAAAAGTTACATGTTGTCTCCTGCTTGCCGCCTCAATGCAACTGTGAGGAAAGGATAAAAGCAAAAATGCCAAAAGTCTAACTACAGCACCACATGGATGTGAATGATTGCCTTTTTAAAATACATCCAGACGGAACTAGACAGGCCTGAATTCTGTTTGAATGTATGTTGAATGGTAGTCGGCTGTCTCTTATTAAAATATACAAGAGGGAAATAAATAAAGCTTAAATCGAACAGACTAAAGGCCAGTAACAAAAATGGACTCAGAGGTAATCAAAGGCTGAAAACTGACTTTAATTAAATTCTGAGGTCCTGAAGATGAGATACATTCCTGTAAGATACAGGGCACAAATAACTATGGTTAAAAAAAATCTAAAATAATTAAAATAAAATTCTCTATAAATTATACTACTAATTTGTAACTTTATAAATTCATATGATGCAATTTATTATTTATTCAGTTGCTTTGAACATGGATAACCATTAAAATGACCTTTAAATACTGGATTCAGACAGCTCACCCTCACACCAACTTTTTGCTATGTTGGAAAAGATAAAAATAAAGTACATGTTACTAGAATTAATAGACTTCAAGGAAATGTACACACCTTTTATGTGTAAGAATGTGTTTATCACATTATTCCTGTCTGTGAGAGATATCTTCTCAAGAACAATGTCACTAGGGCAAGCAAGAAAATGCACAGCCAAAAAGTAACAAAAATATGAATGTATTCGGAACACTATACTGTAAGTGTATTTGTAAGTCAAAATGTGAAACCTATATACAAGTCAAGATTGTTCCACTGAATTATTTTACCCACAGATCACAATTTTAATAAAGAAATCGTGGTCAGGAATGTAACATCGGTCAACGATTGGATATCATTTGTAAAGCCTGGTCAGTACCTGGATGGGAGACCTCCTGGGAAAAACTAAGGTTGCTGCTGGAAGAGGTGTTAGTGGGGCCAGCAGGGGGCGCTCACCCTGTGGTCCACGTGGGTCCTAATGCCCCAGTATAGTGATGGGGACACTATACTGTAAACAGGTGCCGTCCTTCGGATGAGACGTAAAACCGAGGTCCTGACTCTCTGTGGTCATTAAAAATCCCAGGGCGTTTCTCGAAAAGAGTAGGGGTGTAACCCCGGCGTCCTGGCCAAATTTCCCATTGGCCTTAACCAATCATGGCCTCCTAATAATCCCCATCTATGAATTGGCTTCATTACTCTCTGCTCTCCTCCCCACTAATAGCTGATGTGTGGTGAGCGTTCTGGCGCACTATGGCTGCCGTCGCATCATCCAGGTGGATGCTGCACATTGGTGGTGGTGGAGGGGAGACCCCATTACCTGTAAAGCGCTTTGAGTGGAGTGTCCAGAAAAGCGCTATATAAGTGTAAGCAATTATTATTATTATTATTAAAGAACTTTCTGTAGCAATTTAAATACATGTTCAGGTTTCAATTTTCAACTTATAAATTCAATTGCAGAAAAAAGTCACCCAAGCATCATACTCATTTAACATTTCGATATCAAATGGTATCAAATAACTTCACATCACACTCCTGGACTTAAATAAGAAAGTAAAAGAAGAGTATTAACTCCTTTTATTGTGAAAACTTATGCTCAATAATGTGTTGCAACTGTTGATTTAAACCAATTACAGAAAGATTTGGAGAGGCAGCAGGTAAGAACAGTTTTATTTTTATCTGTATTGCAACAGATTCTTCGTAGGTATGGCATCAGTTGTCAATTCTATGCTGATGACACATGGAGGGAGTTCTTAACTGATGTTTGGGAGGGACAATGGCAACCAAGTCACTTTCACCTTAGTTGTTCCAAATCATAATCATTCCCGACGCCATTTCCCAAAAGCTATAGTTTTAGTAGACCTCTCTGTTAAGCAGGTTTTTTTCTGCTTCTGGACTGTGTACAAAGCAAATTTCCTCCTATCTGCTTTGCTGTCACTGCCTCCCAGATCTCCAGAAATGCTACTCTGATGATGATCTTTCCAGACTCAAGGAACAGTTCTTGGCTCCTCACAAGCAGTTGCCTGCTGCATCTTCTCCATCAGCTGGTTTTACCTATCTAGTCTCCTATTTCTGAGCCACATTGAGCTTCACTGTCCAGTCTATTTAATCAGGCTTTTCTACCTTACTGAAGATTGAAATGCACTGCTGCAATTTACATGCCTACAAAAATACTATCTAAAACAATCATCTGATTTATCACCCTAACCAAAGCACTCTGCTGGATTCTGTTAAATAATTATTAACTTCTTTTTCTCCTTAATCTTCTCGACGAATGTGTTCTGATCTCTATTTAAAAATATCAGGGCCCCTTCTCACCATGGATAAAACATCTGGTCCCTCTAAAGCCATTGAAATAAATTTCCACTTGCCTGTCATCTAAATCTCGCACTACAAAGAGGAACTCCTGTCTTTGGTGGGTCTGCTCAATCCCACAAGGCCGAGCATTCATTTAGTTCTTGCCATATTAGTCTTTACCTTCCATCACCACATAACTCATTCAGATTGCAAGGCAGAGCTTTGGTTATAGCATTTACCTGAGGATGAGTAAAATGAGCTGCCCTTGTTTCCTGTTTCCTGCATTTCTGTTGTCTCATGAAGCTGATTGACTCATGACCTCATGACCTCCAGAATTTTACTGACAGCACCTCCTGTCAGCTATGGATAATAATAATATAATAATAAACTTTATTTTATATAGCGCCTTTAAAGGTGGCTTCTCAAAGCGCTTTACAGGATGACAATAACAATAAATAAGAAGACTACAACAATAAATAAGAAAAATTTCACAAGACAGGACACAATTATAATTACAGCAATACAACAATAACAATAGAGGAGACCGTGGAAGATGGTATTAAGAAGAGCAGAGGGGTGAAGAATGGAACCAGTTAAGTAAAGGCTTTTCTGAAAAGGAGGGTTTTGAGTCTGGATTTGAAGGAGTTTAGAGAAGGTGACTCTCTAATATCCTTGGGCAAGGAGTTCCAGAGCTTGGGGGCATAGCAGGAGAAGGCCCTGTCGCCCATACAATGTAGACGGGCTTGGGGGACAGTAAGGAGGGCAGAATTTGAAGAGCGGAGGTTGCGAGGTGGGGAGTAGGGCGATAAAAGTTCAGACAGGTATTGAGGTGCCAAGCCATGTAAAGCCTTGTAGGTGAGCATGAGGATTTTAAAGTCTACGCGGAATTTGACCGGAAGCCAGTGCAAGGACTCCAGGATAGGAGTAATGTGAACACTTGCACTAGATCTGGTCAGGATTCTGGCTGCTGAATTTTGGACATACTGCAGCTTGTTCAGAGTAGATTTAGATACCCCAGGGAGCAGAGCATTGCAGTAGTCAATTCGAGAGAATACAAATATGTTGATCAGCTTTTCAGCCACAGTTAATGATAGCATAGGGCGTAGTCTTGCGATATTTCTAAGGTGAAAAAAAGATGTTTTGACAGTATGCTGTACATGTGGGTCGAATGTTAAGCCAGAATCGAATATAACCCCAAGGTTTTTCAATTTTGATTGGAGCTCAAGTACAGAGCCATCTACAGACAGGGTTACAGGACTGGCTTTGCGAAGTTGATGGGGGGTACCAATAAGCATGACTTCAGTCTTGTCACAGTTAAGATGAAGGAAGTTTTGAGTCATCCAAATTTTTATGTCAGAGATGCAATTAGATAGAATAGAGACAGCCACATCAGTGTCGGGTTTGGTATGGATGTGTATTTGAGTATCGTCAGCGTAAAAATGAAAGCTGAGGCCATGTGATCTTAAAAGCTGACCAAGTGGGAACATGTAAATGCTGAAGAGCAAGGGGCCCAGTATTGAGCCCTGAGGGACACCAGACTTGACAAGACCAATTTCAGACCTGTACCCATTGAGAGAGACAAAGTGACAGCGATCAGTGAGGTAAGACTTAAACCATTTGAGGGCAGTGTCAGAGACTCCAAACACAGTCTCGAGACGAGAAAGCAAGATGTTATGGTCAACAGTGTCAAAGGCAGCACTGAGATCAAGAAGGATGAGTATGGAAAGAGAACCATCATCAAGATGGATGCCATCATTCAGGTCAATGACCCTGAACCTCTGATTTTTTCTTCATGTCTTCTGTATCATCCATAAATGGAGTCAATTCTCCAAGGTTAAAATTTTATTATCATCTCAATGGGTCAATCAGTTTCTAATCATCACAGCTCAATAAAATCATTAACAAAATCCAGGATTATCTACAGAACAATTCTCTGACCACTCATTTTGCGCAGACACAGCCTTCTCAGCAGCCAGTCAAGATATTCCCAACTACACAATTAAGCAGTGTGGTAACTGGTCATCAGGGGCAATCAACGCATATATCAGAACGAATTCTAATGTCCTGAAATGAACATCGCCCTCTGTCAGACAGTCCAATAAAAGTCCAACAATTTAGGTCTTTCAGCCTAGTGCTTTCAAATTCTTCCCATCTTTCATTTTATGCATTCATCTATGGCCAGGAGGCTGGCTGCCAGCCAAGCGAGTTGAGGCAAATCTCACTATACTTCTATAAGCATTTAATAAACATCCTCAAATGCATCTGATTCTTGTGTATTGTTGTTCCTAGAGTAACCAAATTTTTGTTTGCAAGAAATCTGAAGTTAATCAAGCTCTATCTACTGTACATACAGTAGTCATGTAGCCTACACTGCTTTGATGGCACTAAAAACATTTTTAACATAAACTCTGACAAGACCAAAGCTACAATTGTGTATAACTCTGCACTTACATTACGTACATTTTACTTTAACTATTGATGGCACTTGAATAGGTCCAGCTTCTTAGATAAGCAACTCAGTATCACCTTTGATCTGAGCTCTGTGTTTGAATCTCATATTCACATGTGTCTATCCTGCATCTTTAAACCACTGTTAATCCATTAGTGTCTCTCCCAATCTGATTCAGAAAAGCCAATGCATGCTTTTGTCTTTTCTTGACTTGATAATTATAATTAGCATTTGCATGATAATTATTCAGCAACAAGCTGAAACATAATTGAATGCATGAACATATTTCTCCTGTTTTAGGCTTGATTGAATTGCCTCACAACTGCACCAGTTAACTGTAAATTCTCTGTAAACCTAGACTTCATTTGTACTTTTTGGACTATGCTTTTTCTTCTTTTACTCAAAGACTGTGGAATTATCTCACAGCACATTTCAAATCTTGCAAGTCACTGCACTTTCAAATCAAGTCTTTTCAAACACTAGCTCATAATCCTGTGTTTATACTGTTTATCCGTGTATACGTGTCTTTTTTATTTTTGACTTTATCTTGTTTTATTGGTAAGTGCCTATACATCAAATACATTTATTTTTATAAAAATGAAACAATCAAACTGAACATTGTCCATTGTCCATCTGAGGGATGTTAATATATACAGGCAAATCCCACAGGAAAACCTTCTTGAGTCATCCATAAATATAAAAAACAGGTTGAAAAATAATACTTTAGTAGGAAAAAGACCAGTGTCAATGTCAAAGAGAGTCAATGTCCTTGAGTAACCCAAGTCCTGACTGGAATCCAGTGGGAAATGTATGGTGAGAGGTGATGATTGTAGTCCATCAGCAATCATAAACAAACTTGTCAAAGCTGGAACAAATTTCTCAGGAGGAAAGGATAATTACACTATGCCATAATTACACTTTGCCACTATGCAAAGCTGGCAGCAACAGATCCGAAACTACTGACAGCAATAATTGCTTCCAAAGGTGCTTTCACCAAGTGCAGACTTTGCATATCTTCCTTGCAGGTTTTTCTGTAGGATTTGCTTAGACCTTGCATAACTTATTTTCTCTTATTTCTGACAAGCGTTGAAGTCCCTGCTGAGAGGCATCCCCATAATAATAATAATAATAATAATAATAATAATAATAATAATAATAATAATAATAATAATAATAAACTTTATTTTATATAGTGCCTTTAAAGGTGGCTTCTTAAAACGCTTTACAGAATGACAACAACAATAAATAAAAACAATACACAAGATAAAACACAATTACAATATACAGAGGAGACCTTGGGTGGTGGTACTAAGAAAAGCAGAGGGGTGAAGAATGGAACCAGTTAAATAAAGGCTTTTCTAAAGAAGAAGGTTTTGAGTCTGGATTTGAAGGAGTTTAGAGAAGGTGACTCTCTGATATCCTTGGGCAGAGAGTTCCAGAACTTGGGGGCATAACAGGAGAAGCCCCTGTCACTCATACAATGTAGACGGGCTTGAGGGACAGTTAGGAGACCAGTGTACCTACAGTAGTGTCACCAGCAAAGGTTGCAAAGGGGGGGAGTAGGGCAATAATAGTTCAGACGTTTAGAGAAGGTGACTCTCTGATATCTCTTAACAGGAGAAGGCCCTGTCACCCATAGAATGTAGATGGGCTTGGGGGACAGATAGGAGACCAGAATTAGAAGAGTGAAGGTTGCGAGGTGGTGAGTAGGGCAATAATAGATCAGACAGGTACTGAGGTGCCATGCAGAGCCTTATAGGTGAGCAAGAGGATTTTAAAGTCCACACGGAATTTGACAGGAAGTCAGTGCAAAGACTCCAGGATAGGAGTAATGTGATCACTTGCACTAGACCTGGTCAGGATTCTGGCTGCTGAATATTGGACATAGTGCAGCTTTTTCAAAGTAGATTTAGATACCCCAGCGAGTAGAGGATTACAGTAGTCAATTCGAGAGGACACAAATGTGTTGATCATCTTTTCAGCCACAGTTAGTGATAACATATGGCATAGTCGAGCGATATTTCTGAGGTGAAAAGAAGATGTTTTGACAATATGCTGCACATGGAGGTTGAATGTTAAGCCAGAATCGAATATCACCCCAAGGTTTTTCAATTTAGATTGAAGCTCAAGTACAGAACCAGCTACAGATAGGGTTACAGGACTGGCTTTACAAAGTTGATGGGGGGTGCCAATAAGCATGACTTCAGTCTTGTCACAGTTAAGATGAAGGAAGTTTTGAGTCATCCAAGTTTTTATGTCAGAGATGCAATTAGATAGAATAAAGACAGCCACATCAGTGTCAGGTTTGGTATGGATGTATATTTGAGTATCATCAGTGTAGAAATGATAGCTGAGGCCATGTGATCTTAAAAGCTGACCAAGTGGAAACATGCAAATGCTGAAGAGCAATTTACTGTTTGCTGCTATAACATGATGCTGCTGCCACCATAACATGATGCATGATGCCATAACATGATGGTGCTGCCACCATGGAGTAAGGATGGTGGTGTCTCGGTGATACGGAATGGTCGGCTTATACCAGACATAGTGCTTTGCATTTCAATCAAAATATTGTTATTTTGACCATACCGTATATCCTTCAGCCATACCTATAGTATATCATGTTCATGTTCATTTTCAGTAAATGTCGTACTAGACAGACTACCAGAAGATGTGTCCTGGCAACCATGGCAATCAACAATCCTGTTGTTCCATCTGCCCATCAATGTGTTAAAACAAAGTGGCAGGGAGTCTGTCCCACCTGCTCGCTATTAACCCAGTACTTACCTAGCAGTTATTTAAAACCAGTTTTCCCAGTATTCTCTGCCCTGTCTTTGTTTCAGTTTCAGCTGGATTTTTCCTGCGCTCTACTTAGTTGTTTCTCTGGCCTTGAATCTCTGTCTGTGCCCTGGTTTTGCTCTTGGATTTTCCCTGTTTACTTTTCGCTATCCTGTGGGCTATGAAGTCTGCTTGTTTCTGACTGTAGCTTGGATTGCACTGATTACCGACACCTGCCTGCCACTTTGCCTGTTTGCTCCGCCTGGCATCCGAGTCCACCACCTTCATTCGCTGCTCTTCGCTGGTAAGAGCAGAGCTTATTAGTAAAGATTAGTAAAGAGTAAAGATTTCTTTCCTGCCTCTCACCCACACAAGCCAAGTTTGTACAGGGACTAGGATATTGTACAGTAAATGTTCTGTATGAACAACAATTCCTATCTCTAGCATAGGACTTTGCAAGTTTTCCACAGACACTTAATGATTCACAGTAACATCATAGATAGATAAGACTTTATTGATCCCGTAGGGAAATTGATGGGATTTTTTCCCATAGGAAAATAGGAAAAAATCATCAACCACTTTCCTACTTTGAATGCTAGTCAGATGCACATTCCAATTCTTAATAAAGCACTTCAGTGTACAGTACTTCAAGGGATAAGAAACTTTCTCCTGATCCCTGATTTGGTTTAAAAGCCTTGGTCTTTGTGGTCAATTTGTGTACGACTGCAAATCACTGAGTTTTTGGCTTGTAATTCAATATTTATTTGAGGGAAGTTAATGTGACAGATGCATGTAATCTGAAGTTGATTGAATCCAATATGATTCGACAAAGCCAGAGACTGTTATTATAACGTGGTGACCTTTCAGATTGTTCTTTTGCACCTAAAATGATTTAACGGTTCCACAGCAAATGGGTTAAATACATACAGTATGTAATTGAAAATCTTGTATTTATCTTAAAAAAAACAATTTTATTTAGATAATATCAGCAAGTTATAACTTTATCAGTTTTGAGTAGATTGTGTAGATTCTAAATATAGGATCATATTGAAAAGTGTAATAATTGCAAGTCTTAGACATCAACCAAATGTGGATACTGTGCAAGAGGGAAAATACATTGGCAAATGAGTACACTGTTATAAGTTTTCATTGTAATTATCCATTACATCAGACATGTTCTGTGAGGATTTCTTGTGAATAAATGCTAAGAAATGAGATTGGTGAACTTCATCAGTATTTCACAGGTTTAACTCTGTATTTAATTTATATTTCTGTACCTATACTCTTGTCATAGTGTGCCTTTTGATACACTTGTAATAATTTCAGTTGACTTTGTCTAAGAATGAAAATTAGCATAATTTAAAGGAGAATTTTGTTTTTCTTTGTAACCCTTTGATTAATCTTTCTCATCCCTGGTCACTTCTACTCCCTTCAGAATTCTGCTTTTCTGTATACTAACCCATCTTCACTCACATACTACACCAGCTAGGATTCAATCTCCACTGAGGTTTGCTTTCTGAAATATTTATTAAGCTCTGCTGATACGTATTTTTTTGTAAAAAAAACAAATAAAAGTAATTTAAGACCACTCTAACAATCTATTTCACATAATACTTTGACAGTATTGAGCAGCACACTTCCAGATTACTCCTGCAGCCACAGCGTACCATGAAAAGTCAAAATCCCTGCTTCAGTAGACAGAACCCTTCATTAAGACATTTGGAGACACATTTAACTATTAATCATTCAAAACTGTCATCCAAACTGTGAAATAAAAAAAAGCAAAACAAATGGAAAACCTGGATACAAGTAATGATATTGCCCTTGTTTTTGCTGAAATAGCCTTGAGACCTTTGACTATGAAATCTTTACTCATTTTCAATTTAAGCCTAGCACAGAACTGCATGGAACAACTATTTGACTACATCTAATTCTCATTAGCCTTCAAATAAATATCACAATTTTATATATGAGAAGAGTTCTTCTAGAAACAATATTTGATTTTTTAAATTAAAAATATTAAATAGAAAAATAAAAGTCCTTTATATAATGTGGCACTATGACTTACTACAATATATTGTAGCGCTCTCGGGTTCACGTGGGTATGCGCCCTCACCACTGCCGCCTCAGGTCGGCCCCTCCAGCGTCACTCAACAGAGACCCAGCCTCTTGAGCCAAAGGGAAATCTCCCATCAGCCCGTCGACTGTAGTCCCTGCTATTCACAGGGAAGGAGGGTGACATCACCACGCTGGTAAGCAGTCTCTCAGAAGCAATGGAGGCCGTATGCGTTACACTCTCCCCTGCTTAATTCGCCGTCCTCAGTGAAGGGCTATCCCATCCCGCTGCTAACACCAATGTAGGGCTCTCGGGTTCACATGGGTATGCGCCCTCGCCACTGCCACCTCAGGTTGTCCCCCCACTGTCAGAGATTAAAACCCGGCCTCCGGCATCACTCATCAGAGACCCAGCCTCTTGAGCTAAAGGGAAATCTCCCATCAGCCCGGCGGCTGCGGTCCCTGCTATTCACACGGAAGGGTGGTGACGTCACCGCGCTGGTAAGCAGGCTCTCACAAGCAATGGAGGTCGTATGCATTACAATATCAATAGAAAGGCAATAACTACCCTTGCCTTACTGCATATAATTAATGACTGCTCAGATATCTGTCTGCTATGTGTTTTGAAGAAGTACAATGTTATGCAAAACTATTTTGACATTTTATCTTATTATTTATATCGTACTAGACTTCTTACTATATCTTACTATTATCAATCTTGTTTCTCCCTTTTTGTGGAGAAACTCAATTTGATGGTGATCTTACATTGAAAATGTACCCATTTCATTTAAAGCAAACAGTTAAGCCTGATAGATCTGTGTTTTGTAGTACAAGGAGTAGCATTTTAGCTTTATGAATGTATATTAAATTATATTAAAGACAAAGAACACATGACAATAAGGCAATTAGATTTAGAAAATGCAATGGATTAGCTACTATAATTCATATTATTCATATTGAGTTTTTGAGATAATGTTTTTAAGATTGTTATCACTCAAACTAAATCAATTTAATGATGAAAATAGTTATTACAGCATAATAATAAATAAACTTTATTTTATATAGGTGGCTTCTTAAAGTGCTAAATAATTGTTTAGAATAATTGTTTTTACTTATACAATTTGCTCTACTTCTTCAGTGCTGACTCAACTGCAATCAATCATTTCTGTTTAATACTTTCATTAAACCCTTATGCATTGTGAATTGTTAGTCAACAGAATATCTAGTGCTGCCTACAGCAGCAGTGAAGATGATCCAGTAAAAAAACATTAATAAAATATGGCCCAGTCAATGTTTACTTCAAAAAGACTTCAAAAAATCTACCACTGATTTGTCTTTCTATTTTCTGGAAAATGTTTTTTTTTTCATATCTGAGGATTACTTCTCTGAGAAAGATGGGACCCATTTGCTTAACTTTTGTGAATTTGTGAACACGATTTTTGAAAGAGGCAAAAATAACAACTAATTAAAAAAAATAAAATCTAATTTATGTAACAAATGTTTTTGCTTTACACCTACAGTAACTCCAGATTATGTTAATTGTGCCATATTTTATTAAATGAAATATAACATTAAAAATGAAACCTATAAAATTAGTTTAGACAGATTTTAGAAAATTTACAACCTTTCAAATATCTGAAAAAAAGTTCTGCAATTGTTTTGTGATAAAACTTTGGTTCCTAAATCAGCCATCACTCCTTGAATAACAGAAGAGTATGATGGACTGTCAATTTTGAAAATATTTTAACAATACAAAACATGCAGCTTTGCACTGAGATTGAAATGAATCTAATTCGAACTTTATACACTCATATAACGACCTTACAATCCTGGACAAAAAATGTGCAAACCATCAGTAAAGTGCATTTAAGCTAATCTTAAAGCTGCCTTTTTCAATTAAATGTCCTACACTAAAATGTATTTTAAAGTTACAAATGCACATTCAGAAAACACTGACTGTTTTCTATATGTGTTCATTTACACTTATTGCATCTCTCTTGTGGTAAATGTCTCCATTTAAATGTGACAGTTTATCATCAGTTGCCAACACAGCTGTTACCCTGGAAGTCTTTCAAAGCAATGGCAGAGGATTTCATCTCACAGCTTCGGACTGCCATGTGCAATGTTGGGCTGAGGTTTTGTGTACCTTCATATCATTGTATGGAATCCATGAGTAGCGCTTGTAGTATGTAAATGTTCTTCAAACTGCAGGGAGTTACTTAGTGTAACATTTCCCAGAATTGCTACAGACTTTAAACTGGGGTTATTTTGCATTTGATTGAGAGTTTGAAGATGCTTAATTCAGAAAAACTCACCGTACTCCTACCATAAAACATTGCAAAATATTACATTTAAATTTTGAATACTTCAAAAGGAAATACATGTAAACCAGATATAAAAGAGAAAAATATTTTCCAAAAACTGACAACAGGAATTGTATTACATCATTTTACATACTGCTGAGGAATTACATTACAGCAGGCTATTTCATTCATGGCTACGGTCCTAACTAAAATTTCATTTGCACAGCTATGATACTGTACTCACAAAAAAAGGCATATTTAATTTAAATGCCTTACAGCTGGTTAAAAAAACATTGCTTACATTTTAGTTTCCTCATTTGTTTTCATCTCCAGTAACTGGGGGCCACAGTTACTGGAATGCCCCCAACTAGCTCTGTTGGTAGAGCATGAGACTCATAATCTCAGGGTAGTGGGTTCATTTCCCACATTGGGCCCAAGGTTTTCTAATAAGCCATACTGGGGAGCAGCACTATGGGGTGGTGTTGGTGGCGGTAGATCATGTTTCTGTGACAACAGCAACACTGGCATTATCTGCGTGGAAGAAAGGCCTGGCAATCTACTTCTGTATCTTGCTATGAGAACTCTATGAATAGTGACGGGGGAACTATCCATAGGGCTGCCATGAGCTGACACCAACTCGATGGTTGTCATTCAATCTATCCCCCAACTGGTATGAGCAATATGGAGGTGGTACAGATGCTCAAGAGCCACTCACAAAATGGTGAGTTAAAAACACTATCACTGTGATAATTTTACAAGTCACTTAAAACCAAACCTCAGAATAATCAAATTCACTGGGAACAAATGATAAAACTGGTAAAGTTAAATAACTACACACTCAGAGATGTGCAGAGACCTTTTGGTGGGCAGTGGCTCAGAAAGGGAGAAGGAGTATTTTCCCGGGCAGGATTTGTTACATTAGAGTATCCTGGACACAATTCAGTGCCCGCTTGTATTTCTGTGTTTTTTAATTTTACAGGAAGTTTGGATGTGACTTTATAATATTCACAACCTTGGCAAAAAAATGATTGTCCATAATTGATTATTATGTTTGATTAATAGACATTAAGATATTACAGCCCCTCTACTGAGCATATAAAGTACTTTATTTTCTTGATATAACACATCTTAACAAGATAACAGAGCACATAAAAGAATTACAATCTAATGACATGCAATACCAAATGCAATCTCTTTGCATCTTAAGAGCAAGAGTTCACATGATAGCACATCAAATCAAAGATTTGTTTTCCCCCAAAAAGTGTATATTGTGGGACAAATATTCAGGAAGTTGCTAGAAATTGGCATCTGCCAGTTTAAATAAAAAGTTACATAAAAGTTAATAAAAAGATACAGATCATTTACTTGTCTTATAAAGCATTATATCTGTATTATTATTATTATGATGATGATGATGATGATGATGATGATGATGATGATGATGATGATGTACTGGATACCTCTTGAAATTGCTCAATATACACTACTAAAAGTTTCAGCATTATTTTATACATCAACATACATGTTTATAATTACATATTAGGTAATTCCAATAGAATTATTTATTGGTCATGTCCTAAAAAAAACCTTGGCAGAGATATCCAAAAATGATTATGGAATTACTACTCATATAGACTGTATATTTTTTGTAAATAGGCTACAGGCAGTTTTGATATTCATCGAAACTTAAGTCGTTCAACATGAACGACAGTACCGATGAACTGGCTTTTTTGATGACCATTTACCTGTTCGTCTGCTGCTAGTTGTGACCCGTTTATGAAATGATCCCTTTAGCTGCCTCCCTAAATTTTCTCTCTCTTATTTTTCTTATTCTTTTTTCTGAAGGCATGCTCTCCTGTTTCTGTTACCGAACCATATATATACAACAAAGAATATGCATGTTTGATATGTTTATATCAAACATAAAAAGACTGGCTTGTCTAGTCGGTTAACTAAATTTTCTTAAGGAAATCTCAGATCTACAGTGCCTTGCGAAAGTATTCGGCCCCCTTGAACTTTTCAACCTTTTGCCATATTTCAGGCTTCAAACATAAAGATATAAATTTTTTATTTTATGTGAAGAATCACCAACAAGTGGGACACAATTGTGAAGTGGAACGAAATCTATTGGATTTTTGAAACTTTTTTAACTAATAAAAAAATGAAAAGTGGGGCGTGCAAAATTATTCGGCCCCTTTACTTTCAGTGCAGCAAACTCACTCCAGAAGTTCAGCGAGGATCTCTGAATGATCCAATGTTGTCCTAAATGACTGATGGTGATAAATAGAATCCACCTGTGTGTAATCAAGTCTCTGTATAAATGCACCTGCTCTGTGATAGTCTCAAGGTTCTGTTGAAAGCGCAGAGAGCATCATGAAGACCAAGGAACACACCAGGCAGGTCCGTAATACTGTTGTGGAGAAGTTTAAAGCTGGATTTGGATACAAAAAGATTTCCCAAGCTTCAAACATCCCAAGGAGCACTGTGCAAGCGATCATCTTGAAATGGAAGGAGTATCAGACCACTGCAAATCTACCAAGACCTGGCCGTCCCTCTAAACTTTCAGCTCAGACAAGGAGAAGACTGATCAGAGATGCAGCCAAGAGGCCCATGATCACTCTGGATGAACTGCAGAGAACTACAGCTGAGGTGGGAGAGTCTGTCCATAGGACAACAATCAGTCTTACACTGCACAAATCTGGCCTATGGAAGAGTGGCAAGAAGAAAGCCATTTCTCAAAGATATCCATAAAAAGTCTCGTCTAAAGTTTGCCACAAGCCACCTGGGAGACACCCCAAACATGTGGAAGAAGGTGCTCTGGTCAGATGAAACCAAAATCGAACTTTTTGGCCACAATGCAAAACGATATGTTTGGCGTAAAAGCAACACAGCTCATCACCCTCAACACACCATCCCCACTGTCAAACATGGTGGTGGCAGCATCATGGTTTGGGCCTGCTTTTCTTCAGCAGGGACAGGGAAGATGGTTAAAATTGAGGGGAAGATGGATGCAGCCAAATACAGGACCATTCTGGATGAAAACCTGTTGGAGTCTGCAAAAGACCTGAAACTGGGACGGAGATTTATCTTCCAACAAGACAATGATCCCAAACATACAGCAAAATCTACAAAGGAATGGTTCACAAATAAACGTATCCAGGTGTTTGAATGGCCAAGTCAAAGTCCAGACCTGAATCCAATCGAGAATCTGTGGAAAGAGCTGAAAACTGCTGTTCACAAACGCTCTCCATCCAACCTCACTGAGCTCGAGCTGTTTTGCAAGGAAGAATGGGCAAGAATTTCAGTCTCTCGATGTGCAAAACTGATAGAGACATACCCCAAGCGACTTGCAGCTGTAATCGCAGAAAAGGGGGCTCTACAAAGTATTAACGCAAGGGGGCCGAATAATTTTGCACGCCCCACTTTTCATTTTTTTATTCGTTAAAAAAGTTTCAAAAATCCAATAGATTTCGTTCCACTTCACAATTGTGTCCCACTTGTTGGTGATTCTTCACATAAAATAAAAAATTTATATCTTTATGTTTGAAGCCTGAAATGTGGCAAAAGGTTGAAAAGTTCAAGGGGGCCGAATACTTTCGCAAGGCACTGTAGCTAGCTACATAGCCATGCAGACAATAACATGGCGAGTTTGTCGGTTTGCAAACTTAGAATAGATTAATTAAAATAGTCTTTCTTAAATACAAAGTGCTCAATACAACACCTTTGGTGTGTTAATTTTGTACAGTCCTTCTGAAAACTCTGTGTATCTTCTCACCGTTCAAAAATGTTTAACACGACCTTCACAGGTGTAGTAGCCTATGTTGCTTACTGCTGCTTTTTTCTCTGCTTTTTACAATGAACAGGAGGCGAACACTCGGGCCAATGAGGGCAAAGGGGAAGGGGCTTGAACCACTGTAGACTCCCCACTCTGCATGTCCCTGTACACACTGTATACAGTAAAAGCAGTGCAAAAGCAAAAATACAGAAAGCTATGTAAGTGTTTACAAGATGCTGTTGTGATGTACATTTTGTTTTATCACATTGTGCAAAAATTACTTTATGTCTGAGGTAAAGATGATTTAAAACAACAGTGCTGTGAATCTGTGACTAGTTCAATATAGTTGGATACAAAATGTGCTGTTCAGATCACGTAACATATTACTGCCATTTTCCTCACAGCTATCACAAAACTTCATGTTTCATGTTCAACAGTAATTTTGTTTTTAAATAACACCTCTTTAAATCTGTATGGATCTATACAATCAGTAAGTGACAGTGGGTGAGATGTAACTTGATGATTGAGAAACACATTTTCCCATCTCCTTCATATTTCATGTTTCAATGAAAGTCACCAAGGCCATTTGGAACAGAAAATTGCAGTAGGTATATATTTGCTATCTGACTGCTATTAGTCTCAAAAAACAGCTATTTTTCTCCAATACATCGACCATCGGAATAGTGCAGTTTAAAATCTAGTTTCTGCTCAAAAAAAGGAAATAGCTTCACTACCCAATGTGTAAAGCAGTGCTAGGACACTCACATGATTCCTTAGTAAAAGACATCTTCAGCTCTGTGTTGGAAGAAGCCTAATTGGAAGAAGCCTAAATAAATATTCCTGGGGAGGAGATGAGGAGACTGAAGGCTCTGTGATCAAATGGCTGTCTACTGCAGAAGAGTGCTGTGTTAATGTGGATTAAATACTGTATACCAGCAAGCTGTCAGTCCTGATAAAAAGATTGTTTGACATGAATATGTTATTCATTGGGTCTGAACCCAGATGTATAGGAATGTGTTTACTTCCAATGTACAGTAGGTGAACCAAATTTAATTTGGGGGAGTTTAAAGAATTTGCAATCATACAATAATAATCCATGAACATGCATTAGTGGTTATCAGCAAATTTCTGGATCCTGCCTTTCACTATGCATGAATTAATCATTCCTGCAAATCGTGCATCCTGTGCCATTTTTAGTCTGAAGGCCAAAAAGAAGAGCCAAGCAGTTTTAACTAATCGGAACAGCACAGAAGCTCTTACACAGTAACAGACACCCTTTACATGATCCTTCATATGATCTCTATCCATACAGGGTCACTGAAGCCCCAGCATGAGGGCAGACTGCAATGGACTGAAGTCGACTGCAGGGCTCACACACACGCGCATTTTACTGTTAACCTGGATAGCATGTCGTTGGCATGTCTTTGGACTGGAATCTAAAGCACCCAGAGAAAACCCATGCATGTCACAATAGTAGTCCCTCCTCCTTAAGGGCGCTCCGGTTTTTTCACTTCGGACCTAATTTTGTTCTAACCCTTGTTCCAGCCTCCTTCCTGTCCCCCTTAAAAGCCAGACACCAACTCAGTTCAGGGCTCTGCATTTGACTCCCATATCATGCGAGCCTGGGATCTGTAATCGCCTGGCTCCGTTATATTTTTAAGTTTCTGTTCCTGTTCCCGTTCTCCCCACCGGTTCCGACCCGGTTCCTGTTTTTAACCTGTCTGTTTTTGGATGGACCGCCCGGTTTTGGACTTTGCCTGTTTTTGGATTCCCTGTTTGGATTACCTCTGGATTGTTTGCCCCGGACTCACCCCCCTGGACACCTGTGCACTTTG
This sequence comes from Lepisosteus platostomus, assembly GCF_059453375.1. Taxonomy (NCBI): domain Eukaryota; kingdom Metazoa; phylum Chordata; class Actinopteri; order Semionotiformes; family Lepisosteidae; genus Lepisosteus; species Lepisosteus platostomus. Next base: position 39,860,526 of record NC_142618.1, read on the forward strand.
GACACACTCCCCCTTATTCATTCCTTTCTGCCAGAATGTTCTACTAAGCTTACTAAGGTAGCCTCAGTGTTTATCACCTTTTATCTATCATAAGTACACAGTCCTTTCTATATTTAAAATATTATTTTAGTATTTCAGTTTATAAACTGTATTTTGAAATACTAAAGAGTACTATGTATGAGATTATGTTAGTACAGACATAAGAGTAAATACTTTTCTCTGACTGGCTGATATTTTGACTTGTAATTTATAGCTGAAAACTATATTAGACTTCCATTCTCTCCTGTCTACAGCCCCTGTTTTCATTTGACTGCATCCTGGAAAAGCCAGAATTTCCCATTAAAATCAATCTTCTTAAGGCAAAAAAAACATTTTAAAAAAGGGGGTAAAAATGTAAGAGCAAAAACAGTACAGAAAAAATGTAAACACCATTGAAACAAGGAGATTCCATTATGTTCTCAATGCTAGATTACGGATTGAAAAACTGGAACTATTTTTTTACATTAAGGTTTTTGGCTAATATTTTGCATTTTAGCTGACATGAGTCACACTCATTGCTTCTGAACCCAGAAGAAATTTTGACTTTTACTTACCGAATACAATATATTTTTAGCATCAATATTACCAAAATTCTCCCTCGGAGAAATAATTAAAATGGGAAAATCATTTTTGTGAGTAAGGCAAACTATAAAAAATCTTTAACCTATTTAAGCACAGCATCTAATGATAACAATGGTGAAACACATCACCATGTAGTTTAATATCTTCAGATAGAAAAGTTTTTTTTTCAAAGTATAGACATCTACAGAGTGCTCAGCAGAAATGATGAATTGTGATGTCTGAAAGTAAATAGGTCACAAAATAATTTTGTTTTTGCAGAAGATTTTTGTAGAAATGTATTATGGATCACTAGAAACATAAAACTTTTTATTCAGATTTTGATATGCATGACTGATTGTTTTAGGAAGATTTATACTCCAAAGTTTATAATGTGGTTGTAATGAAGAAGGAAGAGGCTATAAAAAGATCAACAGCTTTTCAGACTGAGATAAAATATTACCTGTGGGATATACAGCACATTTAAACATCCCCACATGGACTGTTTTTCTTTTTACTTTTTCTTTTCCTATTTCTTCAGTCTACACCACTATTACAAGATAACAAAGTCTCTGAGTCCAGGTTTCTGACCTTTCCTGTTGTTTCTCACGTTCTCATATTTGAACCTGTCATTAGAATGATTAGATTGTTGAGGTGGTCCCGGTCTTCTTAAAATCTGTGGTTCAGCACCAGGAACATCTGGAACTTGATGTTCCACCTATCATCACTATGAAGCTCCTCAGGTACACTTCAGGTACCGCGTCTCATTTTTGTGCAATGGAGCTTCTGCCCCTTGTGGATGAACTCGCATACTATAGAGGAGTCTATGGACAGCAGATGCCCCATGTGCAGCAGAAGTCACGAACATCTACATGGTACCCTCCTGAGTAGAAGTGGGCCTTTAGCCTCCTCACAGTCTTGGCCAATTTAACGTTTCCTTTCAAGCACCTCACAGACTGCCTTCAGCACCCTCAGGATCACCAGCAGCCATTGTTGCTCCCTACTGCCACACACTGCCCAGCTCTGGTAAAACACCCCATTGAAGATTGCTTGGGATGACATTAGGGCCACAAGCCCTTTAACAGACTTGGAGCAACCTAACCAACCCATTCCTATTCCATTCAAATCCGTACCAGGGCCAGGTATGGATCTCTCCTCTGGTGTATGCTGAGCTTGTTAGCAGCAACCATGGAAACTGTAACCTTTTCCTCTTTGTACCATTCTGCCCGGTTTCAGTGATCTTATTTATTCATGCACGGATGCTGAGCTCCAGAGTTATGTTTTACAGTGAAATAGTATTTCTCCAGCCTACAGGCACTATAGAGAAGCATGTTCAGAGGGGACCAAGAATGGCCTTCCATTGAGGTAGGGAAGAAAGTTTCGAATGACCTTGACAAGGGCCAGCAGCTCCAAGTACGTGACACAGTAAGAGATAAGATCACTTTATTAGCCATATACAATTTATTACATTAGGAATGTGTCTTTTTGCATATGCCAGCTTGCTCTCCATGAGACACAGACGCACAGACAGAGAGAGAAGCTTGGGGTCAGAGCACAGGGTCAGCCATTGTACAGCGCCCCTGGAGCAGTCGAGGTTAAATAGCCTTGCTCAGTGGCCCAATGGAGTAGGATTCCTCAGCTGGCTGCTGGATTTGAACTGGCAACCTTCCAGCTACAGGCACAGATCCTTAGCCACAGTGCCACCGCTCTGCCCCGAAGTAGTTACTCTCAGGATGACTACCTAGCAATGCAGCAGAACAGCCAGATCTACAAACCCTTGCACCAACCTGCAGTAGTGGGACACGAGGACCAGGAACCTCTGGAGCTCCTTCATTGTGCTGGGGTGTGATCACGTTGTCATCACCCTCTCCTTTTTAGGGTCATTAGAGACATTCTGGTGCCTTCCCATATGCCCCAGGAACTGTATGTCCATCTGCAAGGACTGCAAGTCTTTGGACTGAGCTTCAGCCTTGCCTCCCAAATATATTGGAACACTAGCTGTAGGTTCACCAAAGAGAATGACTCAGAACTCTCACAGCCCCCTCGGCATGGGGAATGTGGTCTTGTGGTCAATCACTCCTCTGGTGCCAGCTCAACCTCCCAATAGCCACTTCTGAGTTCCAGGGAGCTGAACCAACATGACCTACCAATGTTCTCCAAGGTCTCATTGATCCTAAGTAGAAGATAAATGTATTTACTCATCATCTGATTACGGTCCCAGCTGTCCAAGCAGAATCAAAATAAGACATTCTTTTTAATTAGCACTGACCGAAAGAGCCATGGGATGTCTGACTGCTCAATGATCCCGGCATCAATCACGTACTGGAGCTCCTAGAGTGTCGGGGTAAAATAGTGTTGCACCGGGTAGATTCCGTACCGCAAAGATGACCAGAAAGAACCACAGAAGCTCTTTAAGCTGCTGCTGCTGCCTCAGGCAGAGGTCATGACAACTGTATCACAAATCCACAATAGCCCTCTGTGACAGAGGAGTCTGTCACGGGGTACAGATAGCACAGCAAATACAGCATTCATACACCTTCTATTGAGCTGTTGCTAGATAAGTTCCTTAGGGTGCACACTCAGGGCTTGACTAGTAACTGCTATTACTTAATTTCATATATATTCACTTAACATAAACATACCTTTTTCATATAAATTGAAATACCTAAACACAGGTATGAGTGAGTATGGTGGTAATGGAGAGTGCTCTCAAAATGGATGTTACTCACTGTTTATTTGGTGTAGGTACTTCCAGGGTGAGTCAGCTTATGGTGGAGATAAGGAGGATTTACCCTTATTTGAATAATTCATTTTGTTTCTTTTTTTTTTTTTTGGGGGGGGGGGGGTTGTTTTCTGGTGTGGGGGACTGCGAGCACTGTAAATAGACTGCACTTGTTTTGCTTGGGTATTTTTGCGGCGGAGCCAGTCTGAGATAAAACAGACCTATTTTGGCCTTGCTCAGGCCACTGTGTGACACCCTCTCTAACAATACCAGAGACAGTAAAATAGAAAAGAGGCACTAAAGGCACTCTGCTCACGAGTAAGTAATGAGACAAAGAGGGCATCTACCTTCCCCATAAGGATAAACCTGGAGGGACACTTTAGAATATCCAATAAACTCTAACCTATAGTATAATGTATGTCCACATCAACTCAACACTGACAGGTGACCTGTATTGAACCCAAGAGACTAGAACTGTGAGACAACACTGTTAACCACCTCACCATAGTGCAACCCAGTCTGCTCTTAAAAAATTCAAGAGCCTTGGAGACATTCTGACTGCACACAATTTGAGCAATATTAACATAAATGGATAATGCAGAAGTGGTTTTGAAAATGAGCTTATTTATGTTAGTTCTTCCATTAGACCCATTAGGACACTGGTTAACTGGCTGGAAACTGGATCTTCTCTGTAATGGCACTGCAATGATTCTTCATGTAACCATTTTCCAGCAGTGTGTTTCTTTTGGCACATCACGCTGTGAGCTATGTGGATCTAACTTGTTTGGTAATTTCTCTATGCAAAGTATTTCTCTTACTTTTATTTCTTTCTGATACAGGTTTCATAATGTACACAATGGAATACAGTAATTTCATAGAAAACCAGATAGCAAGGTTTCAAGCATCTGCATTCGGGGCATTCAATTCCCTTTGTGTTTAAATCAGCCTCGTACCTCTGTTTGAGTGTTATTGTCATTATCCTCATCAGATGGCATGAGTGGGAGCCGCTCTGAGTCAGACGTATCCTGGTCCTGGCTTGCTCTGTTGTTATCCATAGGCTTTGGTTGTGATGGCCAGGTCTGTCTTTTCCATCTGTGACTATAAAGCTTTACATCTACAGAAATACTCTCCTCTGTGGAAGGTATTCCCTGGACATACATGTATGGTACTCCTGAAAAAGAGAGACAGACAGTGTATTTGCAGTAAATCCGCACAGACACATGGCTCTTTTGAAGTGCTTGTCATGTTCTTTATGTTGCAGAAATAAAACTATTTTGTTTTAATTAATTAGACATGGGACCATAAAGGGTCTAATATAGATTTATATTATTTTTTTATTAATTCTATTATTAATTATAAGATATTTCTGGAATCAGTCCAGAGAAATACAACCAGATGGGGCTTAATGGAATGTCCTAAACTGACAGGCTGAAGCAACTAAACTTTATCAGTCTTGAACAGAAAAGATTACAAGGGGATTTGATATTAGTATTAAAAATCCTCACACTGGCAAATTCAACACATTCAAAGTCAAATATTCAACAATACATCTCCTTAGAAATGAGGAGAAAATTGTTTGAAAAGATAAAAAATCATGTTAATGGTAAATTAGAGTACTATGCTGATCAACAAAAAAATGTTTGACCGTGTTACACACCTGCTTGTACATTTTTTAGTCAGGGGCTTATGAATATACAGTAATGAAAAAGATGAGAATTTCACCCTATTTATTGTCAATATGGCTACCTATGGGTTTGTTTTTAATGTTTGTTGCTCTGCTCTATGTCTTCTGAGTGTCAATCACAGTCACTTGTGTGCTCAGGTCCATGCTTTGCCATTCCCTAGAAAGTGGCAAACTCTGATGCACCAAAACATGGCTCGATGCACCTTCTACTGTGGCAGAATTCTATATTGTCTAGGCTTCAAGGGGGTGAAGTGACCTCTAAAACGTGTTCATTGCAGTTCTGCCACAGTATCTACAGTGTAGGCTAGAGGGAGATACAATCAGATACTGAAACCCTAGAGACCTGACAGGGAGCCTAGAGAGTGGAAAAGTTTTTAAAAAATGAATAGTAAAGAGTAGGTCTAATTGCATATATTAATAGTATTTAAAGTTACTAACAGTAAAATGTTTTTTAAGTTACCCTTTTTGCATTTAATCAAAATTTGTGTCTTGAAAATGCATTGAAAGTTAGTAAACGCATATTACTGTTAAAATCTCTGGTACCTCCATTGTCCCTCATAATGTGCTCTCTCTCATTCACATTGAACACTAGCACCTCATTGTTAAAAATGAAACACTGAGTGGAATGCATTTTCATTTTAACAAGACCTATACTGCATTTAACCAGACCTAAAATCTGATAGTAAATTCAATTAGTTAAAGATGTATTTTTTAAACTAAAATTTCAGGTATATGAACTTCTTTGAAAGACAAATAATGACAGCTACTCTGTTATCATGATTAACTGGTACAGACAGGACTCTCAGCCCCTCATGTCACAGACGTCATCATCATCAGTGGTCTGAGGAGGCATCTGTACTGTAAGTGTAGTTGGGAACCCAGAATAACTCTCTTACTACTGGACTAACATTCTTCACAGTGTGTTCTTCAGACATAATCATAAAACATAAGACAAGAATGTATGTAGGAAGTAAAACAAATGCAAAAGATGGGGAAAGGTACTGTATGTGCTTATAACAAATGTGTGTTTATCAGTATTCAGAGAATATAATGAAAGGGGCGTTTTCTTTTCCTGTTTTACATGGGGATTTCATTATGAGAGCCAGCTGCAACCTTTTAGTTGAGTTCTGAATTGTTCCATTATTCTCAAGCAAATCAGCACTAGTGGAGAAAAAAACAACTTTTCACTATTTTTGTGGATTTTTTATAATAATCAATTCAACCAATCATGGATTAGCTCTTCTTATTTCTGTTATAGTGTTTTAGAAAGGACTGACCTCCTGTTAAAATAATAATAATAATAATAATAATAATAATAATAATAATAATAATAATAATAATTGCTTATGCTTATATAGCACTTTTCTGGACACTCCACTCAAAGGGCTGTACAGGTAATGGGGACTCCCCTCCACCACCACCAATTTGCAGCCCCACCTGGATGATGCGACGGCAGCCATAGTGCGCCAGAACGCTCACCACACATCAGCTATCAGTGGGGAGGAGAGCAGATTAATGAAGCCAATTCATAGATGGGGATTATTAGGAGGCCATGTTTGGTAACAGCCAATGGGAAATTTGGCCAGGACGCAGGGGTTACACCCCTACTCTTTTCAAGAAACACCCTGAAATTTTTAATGACCACTGAGAATCAAGACCTCGGTTTAATGTCTCATCCAAAGGACGGCCTCTTTTTAGAGTATAGTGTCCCCGTCACTATACTGGGGCATTAGGACTCACATAGACCGCAGGGTGAGTGTCCCCTGCTGGCCCTACTAACACCACTTTCAGCAGCAACCTTAGCTTTCCCAGGAGGTCTCCCATTCAGGTACTACCAGGCTCACACCTGATTAGCTTCAGTGGGTTACCAGTTGTGAGTTGCAGGATGATATGGCTGCTTGCCTATCGCCCTAATAAAAATACACTGTTTCACCTAATATGTACACCTGGTAAATAATAAATACACCTAATAAAAAATACACCCAGTAGAAAAATACGCTGTTTCTACTGGCCAGGTCTTCACCTAGTGGTTTCTAACTCAGTTAGCCACTTTTCTGACTCATAATTCATCATTTCAAACAGCCACTTTTATTATGGCATACAAAATGACACCTGCTTTTTTTGCTAAAGCATATTGGCAATTATTCAGCAATCAATTAGACAGTCAGACACACTCATCCGTAAACTTCTGACAGCAAGACAAACATGGGAAATTCTCAGCTGAGCTATGTCCTTTTAAAAATTGCACAATGGGATTTTTAGTTCTTTGAAATTAAACACTTAATAAATGATAAACAATAGATGATGATAGGTGATATAACTGGGAATATTATTTGGTGAATACACCTTCATTCTCAGTACTTCCAATAGGGCTATAGTTATTACCCTTTTTCTTTGGTTTATTTTTATAATATTACCCTTATTACCCCTTATATTTATATTATTTTTGCCAATAATAAACCAAATATTGTATCTTTAGTGACGCTGGAACTAACAATTCAGATGCCATATGAAGAGCTTATGTGAGGAGTGTTTCATCTTCTCAGGCCGACTTATCATCGCACTGATAAGGTTTTAAATCAATAGGTCATTGAAAGCATGCATAATTTTAAATGTATAAATGTATACAGTATTCTGGATTAGGGGATGACATGGTGGTACATGCCTTTCAATGCTGGGACTCTGGGTTCAGTTCTGGACCAAGGATGCTATCCGAGTGGAGTTTTTATGTTCTCCCTGTGTTCTTGTGGGTTTTCCCCAGGTGCTCCCGTTTCCAAAGACTTTCTGGTTGGTTAACTGGCTGCTTGGAAAACTTTGCCTAGGTGTGAGGGTGCGTGTGTGGGTCTTTGTGTGCCCTGTGATGAACTGCCATCCTGTCCAGGGTTTATCCTGCCTTGCTCCTGTTTCCTGCCAGGGGCTCCCCTGCAACCCTTTATCCTGCATTGGATAAAGAGGTTAGAAAATGGATGGATCGGTATTTGTATTTGTATTTTATGAATGTATGTTTTTGTATTTTAACAGGAAGGAGACCGGTCTGCAGATAACAATATACTGAGCACAAGTCATGAGATTTCATCAAAATTCCAGTGCTTGGTATTTGATTTGAATTACAAGTGTCCGGATTAATGCATTAAAAATGCATTTAAAAAGCCATTCAAAAGAAATGATTTTATTTTATGCAAGAATACTGAAAGACATGGCTCTGCCAGAGAAATGAAGATTGCCTGTTTGCTGTTGACATGATTGAAGGCAGCCTGTCTGTAACAGAGTATTCAATCATTGAGGAAGTTAAGGGTAGGCCACCTGGAAGTCACCACACCAGCACATTGGTCACCTTGGTCTGATCCATCTGTAAAACTCTTTTAGACTGTGGTTGGCTGCAGTATGAAAAATTCCAGGGGAAAAAAAAGGTTGAATGTCTGTAAAAATGATTTGGTTGCTTGGAGACTGTTCAGGGGCAACGTTCATTTATTCAAAAATGAAAAATGATATTTTGCACCTGATAGGCTAGACAGAAGACAAATTTGTGTCGAGACATGTTGGGAGCTGTGCTGACTGCTGCATTTTTCTGACTAACCCTAACTGGTCAGCCACTTCCAGCTGGCTGCTAATGCACAGGAGAGTGACAGAAAATTCCACAGCCATCTATACAGAGGCTGATCGAGGCTAGGTGTCAACACTGCCAGGATCATGCTGATACTCAGGATGTCAAGCACAATGCAAATTTCTAACATCTTTTTTGTCAATCAATATATTCTCCAAGATAATTTTTTAAATTAAAAGCATCATAGAGCTGTGCACAATTTACAAATGTAAATCTCGCCAAATGAAGCCCTTTATGATTATCAATTTTGCCACTATGAATTAAAGCTGATCAAATAAGTTGCGAATCTCCAGTAAAAGCTGATCTCCAGTTGCGAATGTGTCAAAATACACTTTTTTGAAAGTGTTCAAGATTCAATTTTTAAAACCAGGGCTAACGATCATACAGCACAGAAATCCCCAATGAGCACAAAAAGAAATCTGATGGAGTATAACATTAAGAAAAGAAGAAAAATAACATTTTATGTTTTTTCCTACCTAATCAAGCAGTATTTTCTGTTTATCTGCTGCAGTATGATTTGGTGGAGATGGTGTGTGTGGAATCAGCTGCTGCGACTCACACCCACAGCACTTCGGTGCTGCTGTAAGGAATTCATGAGCTATTCTCACTGCACAATGTGTTTGTCACGAACAGTTCTTTCCGGGCCCTATGCAGACGACACGATCCGGATTAGAGAGGAATCACTTGGGAAAAAGCCATGCAGGAGAGGGTATGGAGACAGGGGGCGTGTCCAAGGGGTGCAGGTGTCCAGGGGTAGTGATTCCGGGGCGAACAATCCATGTAAAAGCCCAAACGGGTAATCAAAGACAGAAGCAAGAGTCCATAGCCAGGCTATCCTTCCGGGGTTAAAACACGGGAACCGGGTAGGAACCGGCGGGGGGGATCAGGAACAGAAGGTTAAAATCATAACGGAGCCAGACATAGCAGGACCCAGGCTCTCAGGAAACGGGATTCAATGAAGAGCCTCGAGTGACGTCTGTGTCTGGCTTTTAAGGTGGAACTAAAGAGGGGCTGGAATAAGGAACAGGTGTGAGGAATGAGGTAGAACAAGGAAGGGCTGGAGCGCCCTTAAGAGGAGGAGTAGCGATCGTGACAGTGTTCTGTAGAGATGTTAAAGTAAATGGAAAGTCTGAATGACTCTGCTTGCCATAGTTCAGCCCGTTGCATGTGATGAATGTTTCTGATGCAATGGATGACTAATGTGTTTTGGGGTGGTTCTCAGGTAAATAAAAGGGAACATTTATTTTAAAATTCTCATGAAGAGATTCAATGAAGCATACCCTTACAATTTCCAAAAGTTTAGTTTGCATGAGTTCAGTATTCCACTGTTCAGTGGCAACAAAAACAAATATAGTTATTCATAAAATCAAACCATGCCACTAGGCAAATGTTTCAAATGCAGTCAGAATTTTGTTCAAAGTTCTTTGCACATAAATTCAATGCTAAAATGTTCGAAACACGGAGCTCTCGACTAAGGTTGACTATGGATACATATAAAGTTCACATAATTTCAGCACGGGGGACACTGCTTTCCATATCATCTCTTTGATTATTCGCTCAAAAGCGAAGTCTCTTCGGATAAATGTCCAGGTTGTTAACAGATTTTACGGCTGTAAACACTAAGCCAAACTGGAAAGCAAATTCTGGGTGCACATGTCAGTGTCGCTTCACTAAATGTTTCCCATTTTAATAAAGCAAAATCAATGTCTTTTTTTTCCTAACCTAAGCTAGACATATTTACACACCTGCTAGCATCCCTCCTAGCTCAACAGATGTACAGAGTTATATCTGTTCTGTAGCACTCTGTAGCATTCACAAGCCTTCACATAGGTTCAGAACAATGAGGCAATGGAATAATCTGCTCAAATCTCCTTAATTACCAAAAGCTCATTACTTGCTCGGCAGTTGCTACTTGCAACTGTTTGCATCAAAGCAGAAAACCCCTACTGTACAGACTAGATTCTTAGACAACATTGCCTAAGAGTAGTCACCTACTCTCAATGGTCTTAATGGTCAGAAGCCCCCTTGAGTATATTCGACAGCCTCATATGGTCTTTCAGTACCCCACAGATTGTGTACACATGCATTTTAACAGAACAACCCTCATGGAACAGTCACAACAGTGCTCACAGATCAATACCTGAACTGCTTATTACTTCCTTCTTCTTATTGCCACCATGACCTTATATGCACTGAATTATGCCATTTAGTTTAGTGCATGTTAGATATGGGAAAAAAAACCAAACTGCAATATATATATTCTGCAGGTTGATACATTCCTGATAACTTTCCTCAAAATTATGATAACACAAAAAATTTGTATTTGTCATTGGTACAACAGATTCATGGGACATGGCAGCTCTTGAAAAACACATTGTCCCTTCTCAAACAGACTGATTAATGTGAGATTAGCCCTTATGAAGTTCCAGATCTATCAATATCAATCTATCCAACTATTGACATTGTCATGTTTTTATTTGTAATACATGTTTTTTTCAATTTTTGCTCTTGATCAATTTCAGAAGCTCATGTCAGGTGTACAGAAATTGAGTTATATTGGGGATTACAAAGCATGCACATGCAACAGGCACAGGCGGAAGACTGGACAACCAAGGATTGTCTACACAGTTACAGGGAGTTGATACATTTATACTGTATGCTAATAGTTCGATACAAAAACACCTGTTTATGATATAAGTCTTTTCAATAATTTTTATGGCTGTTTAGTTTCTACACTTTAAATATATATCAGAATATCTTTGTTTTTAAAAATGCATTATATTTATGTTGATGAAGTTTTAAAGAACATATCTGGCATATTTGTTTATTTGGCATATGTGTAAGTTCAGTGGAATACTCACAACTCAATCAGTACTGCAGTTTTTCAAGTGTCAAAAACCAGGAAAATAAAAAATGTGATTAGTTTACTGGAGCAGAGAGCTTCATTTCTGAAAGTCTATTTGTACCATTAACTCCAATGTAGTGAATTCTTTGCTGTTGGTGTTTCGCTGCCTCTCAGAAACAATGGTAGCTTTTCATTTTGACAGTCACAACTCCTTTCATTAACCTACAGGAGTGGAAAGGCAATACTATAAAACCAATACAAAAGATACATACAGTACAAAGGTCTCTGCACATTGATTTTGAAATGAAAATGAACAATACAGATGTCATATTAAAACCTGGCAAATTATAGTAGTAAGAATGATCTTCATTTGACTGATGATTCCATCTGAGATGATATACAAAGGATAAAGTAGGAAAATACTGCTTTAAAAGTGCAGTAAGAAACACGGGTACAGTAAATGTACAGTACTGCAAAAAATTTAATTGCAGAACTCTAATATACAGAGTATAAAAGTATAGCCGCAGTGTACAGCAGTACATTATTCAGGCATGAGGCAGGAGCAGATAGCAGCATCTACAAGTACACATCACACTACTTTGACACCTCATAAACTGAGAAATCTTTCATGCACCATGCGGCGTTGCGGGTGGATAAATTCAGTTCTGGGTTTGTGCTCACACCATTGATTTATCTGTACCGATTCCATCAAGTTCAGTGTAAAATTTCACTAAATACAGCAATGTGAGAGAACATCATTGACATTTTGGATTGCTGACTCATTGCTGAGACACATCAAGAGTAAAAACATTATCACATAGCTGAAAATGAAGAACTCACACTCTCCATACCCTCACTCTCCTAGAAAAGATCATCATGTCTTATTTCCTTTGGGGCATAGTCTGGTGTTCCCATGTAAGAGGAAAACAATCAGGCTTCAGGGAAAAACAAAATGAGGAGCCTTCCAGCCAACACTGAAGTATATCTCTTCAACGGCAATATATCAGGTCCCAAGAGGTGATTTAGATCTTTGTGCTTGTACTTACAGTAAGTGAGATTTCCCCTGCCTGGTTCCTCTCAAAAGCAATTACAAATTGCAATTAACACTTGCAGTTTCAGTTTTGTATCAGTCTATGTAAACTACTAACTCTTGCTTAGAACAATCCTGCCTTTATCTGTCTACCTTTATCGTGGCAGGATTATCTGTAAAGATAACATTGGGAGCTCAACCTTTACTAATCTGCTCTAAGGTATTTTAAATGATACTAAGGATTTTGAACATATAATGGCTTAGAAAACATCTTACTTAGCTATCCCAGGCTTCAGGACTTAATTGTTAAATCTTCACTACCTATGAAAAGCATTGAAGAATAACTGCATACTCTATGGTGTTTGTCAGAAAGCCTAACCAAGATTCACGTCCAGCAAAGCAACATGATTGTTATGGGAAGAAGCGATCATGTTCATTCAAGGCAGCAAGTGTAGTCTGTAATTAGTACCCTAGAGCTAACCAAGTGCCTCTGCTGTGGCCTGTGGAAGAAATCCAGCTAGTGTAATGTCTGAGCAGCAGGAGGGAAAACCAGTGTCTAAAGACCTACAAGGTAATTTAAACTTAAGGGAAACCCCTGCTGCACCAGACGGAGGTGAAGGGATGACTACAGACAAACATAACACATAGACCTCTGCAACAACTTCTGCCATCCCTGCCTTCATATAACCCAGTTATTTTTCTCAGGGCAAACTCATTTGCAAGACACGGTGACCACTAAATCATCTCTGTAATTAATGGGGTCATTTAATGAATCTCAAGCTCAATTAGTTAGCACTCACATAGTACTGCCTTTTTGAGAAAACATCATCAGAGCACAATTGAAAGGATGGGGGAACGTGGACAAATGCTATATTTTTCTAGACAGAGTTTTTTTTTTTCGGAGGGAGAATTCTTGTTTTTGTATATTGCCCCAGGAAATTGCGTTATTTGATCATTGTGACTGGCTCTTGTGTTTTATATGTGAATGGAATGTGAAAATAAATCTAATTTATTACATTTGTGCCTTAACTGTGCATGACATCCTTGTAATTGATACACTGTTTTTCTAAATAAAATGTGCTTTATCCATGATCTTAACGGGGGCATTTTACAAGATGTGCTTCCTGCTAACTGCCCAAAATAAAAATTAATGAGGATATTTGACTATTTTTAAGTTTAATATTTAGTGTAAATTCTCTGCCCTTGAGCTAATTTTGTTTTTTAATGATTGTAGCAAAGCCAGAGCATTGAAGAGGGCTCACAGAAGACATCATCCTTCAGTTCACAGAAGACAATCGTCCTTCACTGCAAGAGTCAAAGAATGAATTAATAGATCAATCGATTATTGTTAATCAGCACCACCAGCTACCCAGAAATTTAGAGATGCCCCAGGTCTACATGCAGATACTGTCACGATCGTCATCCCTTCCATTCCTAACTGTGTTTTCCCCATAGCCCTTTTCCAGTCAATTCCGGATTATACCGTCTGCACAGGGTCCTAAACAATGCACTACACGGGAGTCAGGACCGGCTCCCATTACAGATACAGTAAGTCAACTCTCATGTGTATCTGTCTATAACAGGGCAATGGACTACAGACAGAAGTCAGCTTCCACCCAACCAACAATGATAATACAATGTGTGACTCAAATAAAGAAAAAATCAGAAACCAGGAAAGGAACCTATTTAAGTGAAAAAAACAATGTAAATTGCTGTATTAAGATGAGATATTAATTTGAATTGTTCTAAATCTATTTAACCATTCAAATATCCATTTCAATTAAAAACAAACAAAAAAATGGAATACAACAATCTGTTCCAAATATCCTTTCCCAACTCCTAATGCTCTATCAGGATTCTAAGTTAGTTTTATTGTACTTTGTTTTCTTTCTTTCTTGGCAAAGGTAATGTACCACAGAGAAAAGTTTGGTTCCAGGAAAGAATCAAACAAATGGCAGTGTGTTTTTACCTTTTAAAAGAAGGCTCTTGTTACTTTTACATCACAAAAACCAGAGCACAAGTTGATTTACGGAACAGAACTATGCTCAGGAGTAGTTTTCAAGTCTTAACCAGGCTTAGCTTCCAGGCACATTTAAATAAGGTTTTACAGAGTACAAAAGTAATATATTTTTAGACTGCTGAGCCGAGGGCATTCCCCATAGAATTTTAAACAAAAAACTTCAATACAAATGTACTTTGCTGTACATGACACTTAAATTTAAATTTTGTAACACATTATATCTGTTTATTTTCAGAGAGACAACAAAGTGCTGCATTTAAATAGTTTTAAATTAAGCTAACTTTACAAGCAGAGTTGATGAGAGATAATCAAAAAATGTCATGCTCTCTTTTTAAATTCAATGCTGGGGTGTTTTTAGAGACATTAAATTATCTGTCTCTAAGTGATTTTTTAAGCTTTTTGCTCTTCTTATCCAGTTTCCAAAGATAAACTGTACATAACGTTCCCAAATAATATTTTAATTATAATACAAGAAAAAACAAGCTCTGTTACTCAAATACATATTTCTCTTATTAGATGTGCACCTATAAAGAGTTATTGAACTTGTAGTTGAACTTTAACTTTATTGCCATATGTAACCGGTACATGTACTGGTACAATGGAATTCTTACTTACAGAAAGTCTCTTGATTGTTAAAACAAAACTGTAGCTTAGTATTTCTGTAAATGTATTTACTATTACAGTCATTATTTTTATTACATAAAAACAGTAAAGCAAAAACTATGGTCTCAGAACAACCAAGCATAAAGATTTTCCAATTTATTGAGCCTAAGTTAAAGGCATTGTTTACAGTTTTATATTTTTCTCTTGTATTTTGTGCGCTTAATGATGAATACACCCAGGTAAATTTGTATACTCCTGGAATTTGAAACACAAAAGTCAATTTCCCTTACAAAGATTAAATACACTGAACACATGTTCTTGGTACTCTTTTGAGATAAGATGGCAGTAAACTGTTCAGAAGTGTGATAATGTTCAAGAGAAAATGGACTGTTGCGGTGCTGTTCGCTATGTAAAACCCCTTCTGCCAATGGAAACAAGTGAGGTTTCTCTATGCGATCACAAGATTTGCCAGTAAACTGCATGAAAAATTCAAGAGCAAAAAAGCAGAAACAATAATTTTTTGTGCTCTCTAACTTGCCATTACCTTAGTTACTTAATTAAACCAGGCCCCTTGAATCAGTTATGCTCATGAAAACAAATGTACTGTAGCAATAATTCTGTAATGAAGTATCCTATCACAAACTTTCAACTGCTTAGCCAATTCACAGTCAAGGTGGCCTGAAGCCTACCCCAGAAGCATTGAGCAAAGGCATTGAGGGAAATGACGCAGGCTGGGGGTAAACCCAGGACAAGCAGGTTAGTTTGCCCGAGTCTTAGCCATATAGAGCCCAAGTCTACTAAAGAGAGCAGGCATCCTGTACTTGTGTGTTTGCTACAATATACCTCCTCTTAATTGCTAAACACAATACAATTCACAAACATTTGTCATTGTTCTCTCCATGAATCAATATACTGTATACTGTACATACAAAGGAAATGTGCCTAATTTTCTACAGCAGGGTGTCTAAAGTTTTTCTTTCTGGAATAAAGGGATAAATCGTCTTCTATCCTCTTTAGGCACACTGCGACAAGATAGCATTTTTACCTCTCATATTAGTACTTTTTCAAACACATTTATTTACAGAATGCAATACTTCAGAAATCTACTGTACCCTTTCAGGGTTTAACTGTTTCTTCTTATTATTGTAAAATGTTTATTTTAATTAAATATTTTCCCTCTATTATTCTATTGGTGATTAGCAATCGTTAATCAATTTAAATGCATTAAAAGATTTACTATAACCTTATACAACCTTTCAAGCAAAGTAAGATTTAGAAGAAAACCCTTGTACACTGGAATGTGGATATCTATCATAACTATGTTTCAAATAATATGTGTATGAAGATTATTATACATACTGTAGGGAATTTTATTTTTTCTCTTTAAAAGTCTGTGCTTGTCCGGTAAATTCTTGATCGTTCAATTTATTTCTTGTAAGAAATAAATGTTAATTACAAAAGAGCATTCATCAAGACATTGCACTGAGCAGAATTCACAGCTACTTCAAGGTGTGAAGCAAAACTACCAGATGGAAGAACAGACTGCTACAGTACACACTAAGAAAAAACCTGTAACCTAGGCAATGCCAAGGGGTTACCTAGGGATTCCTAGGTATAAGTTATAAGGTACAGAAAGAGAAAGAACAATTGAGTAATCAGAAAATGTTTTCCCCTAGATACTAGGTTTTGGATATTAAAAATGCAAAGACTGTATCAGCAAGACATTAATCAGTCTACCTATCTGAAAACACAAAGGCATCTGTCCACCTCAAGCACCTCATTTGAAAGTCTAAGTGCTAGGCTGTTTTGTACATGTACAATATTAGTCTGCTCTAATTACTATGCAGATCTCAGTGCTGTTGTTCTTAGATGGCTGAAGCAATTCCTGTATCCTAGCACTTGTTTGTCTGCACAAACTGAAGTTCATTAGTTACATTCACAGACAATGCAGTCCCAGCTCGAGTTCTCACAACTGCCTCTGCATATGTAATTTTCAAGACACCTATACATTTCCAGGACACACTATCCTTTCAAGTCCTTTGAAAGGGTCTCACTGCCTTTGGAATACAAACCTAAATATGTGATATGTGCTAATATGTTAATTAAATAGATGATATGCAAAGCGGAAAATTGCTGCTCTGGTACATAATACCGATAATGAGTCAAATACTGCATAGGTCCTTCTCTGTAGATTCTTATGTAAATTCTCTATAATCCAAAATCCCAATTAATGTTAACTGCAAGTACTTGGCGTAAAGTTCAAATTAATTTTTCACACACCATTGCTGTTTATGATGACATTTTCCCTATGTTGTTGGAATATTAAAAGCTATCACAAGATCCATTTTGCATCATACTTATATTTTTTATTAACTGAATGTTCTTTAATGATCATCAGTAAAACTTCACCGGATGACCCCCAACTGGAATATTTTTTCCTGACCCACCTATCATTTCAGACTGCCGACCACTTAATCAACATAGCTTTCTTGTCTACAATCCCCTTAACCACATACTACCCTGCAACAGACGCTATTGCATCACCCAGAGATGTGTATCTAGGAAACTCATTTATTGCATCTCTTGCAGAGAGTGCCTTGACATTTACATTGGTATCTCTGGAAGCAGAGATAGCTTCAGGGAACCCTTCAGTGAGCGCGGTGAGAATCAAAAATATCTCCAGGCTGATAGCTCCTTATTTTACCTCTTGTGGTCTGGATTTCACTGAGATTCCAAGACTCCTAGTCCAGAAAGACATCTGAAGCCACAATTATCCATCAGATGGGATCACACCTTTCACAAGCTCTCAATGACAGAATATATTAAATTGTTTCTACTGAAAAAGTAAATCACACTTCAAACTTGCAGTCTTACAACACAGCACTACCGCAGTAATAAAAAAATCTGACTATTTTTCCGATACAGAGCACAGACATTAAAACCCTTGTTAACCCCTAAAACTGCCTGGGTGTATCACTTGTCTGGACACTAGAGCCCATTATTTTTCAACCTTGATAACAAAAAGCACAACATTTATGCTCGGTGTGCATTTGCAACTACAGTTCTGGCTCTAGATACCAGCTCATTTTTTTCCTCTCTACTCAATCAGAATCAATCCTAGGCAGGCTTGCTGTCATGTATTCCTCACCACACACTACCACACAGTGTAGCTGGAATGCTAATTCAGCTCATAGAAAGGAAACAAAACAGATACAGTGCCTCCTAGCTTCAAAGGCTCCTTTTCAATATCTTTTTGTCATGTTGGTCTTTGCCAAAACCTGTAACTCTCTGGCAAAAATCTAATGTTTACAGTTCAACAAAAAAACAAAATTATCATTCTTCAAAGGCCATGTTGGATTAAAACATCAAATACATTTTTCCTGTGTGGGTTAGAATGTCAAGTCTTTAAATTAAAGAAGAAGTTCTAGTGGACAGTTGTAAATGATAATATACTGTATTAGTTAATTAACAACAATTTTGGCATTTGCAATATGTCACTGTGATATTAAGAAACTTTCCTAGTCAGGTTTATAAACTGAGGTTGCTGCGAGCAGTTAACGATTGGTAATATCTGGACGTATTTGACATGTTTGAGCAGAAATTTAAAGGGGAATCAATGAAAAGTATTATTTTTCTCCTGGAAAAGTGTGATTTTAATTGATAAATGGGTATATAAACCAGAAGGAATGTGCAGTGGCTGTTTAGAATTATATAATGATGGTGTGTCTAGGGTTAAGGATCCTCAATCTGACAGCTCTTGTTGTTGATAACATCACAGAAGTAGGGTGGACAAGCATAAGTGATCCAAAAACTCTACAGCACCTGGATAGAAAGATTTCCTATAAAAGTGGGTCATAGTGTAACCCCACATACTGTACGATGGAGGTTATGACTATCTTTGAGGTTATGACTGCATTGGTATAAAGAGTCAAGCTTGTAAATAGCACTATCCCACTTAATCAGAAGCAGCAACTACAATTCACTTGGAATGCTATGTCTAGAATTAGAGACACTGTTTGCAAACATTAAGAAATGACGTACAATGAACTGCAAGCACGTTAGAAAGGCTATTAGAAACTGGAAGAGAAAGAAAGGAATACTGCAGAAGTTAAAACATTTTTATCAGTGTTACAATAGAAAAGGAAGAGTAAAGAATGAAGTAATGTGTCTCAAAGATAACAATTATAGAAGTAAAAGTTATTTATTCAGGTTCTGTACCTCTGTTGCCACCAATTTTATAATTTTGATCATTTTTATGATTGGATAGAAGTAATACTAGTAAAACCATTACTAACAGAAGGAATACATAGACTTTTTTAACTAATGAAGGCAACAGGAACAGTCATATGAAGAGCCAGTCTCTTCACTAAAAAAAAGAAGAAAGTAGCAGGGAAATCAAATGTGATAAAACTAATATGAGACATACATAGCAAACCTCCTTATTGATTTTTTAGTATAAATACGTTTTGTGTTTTTATATGTAGAACAGCTACTGTACATAAATATATATATATATATTTTTTCTGATAATGGACAAACTTAATTTAAACAAAAAAAACACAGTAAAAAGGGGTTGATTTATGTGTAGCCATGATCTACATTTACCCTCATCTTTAAAAAAAATCTCTTTATAGTCTAAATTTTCAAAACTGTCCTTTTCCTTTTTTCTCAGCAAACGTTTGCTTTTTTTGTCTTGACTGTTTTATAAATAATTGCTGAAACAGCTACTAAGGCAAACAATTAATAACAGACAATTTTTATTACATTTTCTAAGGATGTTGTACATTAAAATGTAAATAGTTGACAGTTACACAACTTCAAAATAATCACATTGGTTATATTAACAGTTTCTGAGGTACTGTACATGTACATGCAAGGGAGGTACTGTACATGCAAGGGAGGTACTGTACATGCTCTTGTAAGGGAAGCAACATATTTCATTCAACAGTTTCTGATATACAGTAGATCAGGGAAACTCTAGACTTAATGATACAGCATTACTCTATACACATCATTATCTGAATTGAGGATATGTGCACTGCATCTTCTACTTTGGACTTTTTGTTTTATTTTAGAAATTAACATATCAGCACACATTCATTTGTTTTATGATTAAAATGTCTGAAGCAGTGTTTTCCACCTCAATCAACCAGGCATTAGTTGAGTGACCTTCTTGTGGAAGAACTGTTCCAAATCCCTACAGCAGAATTCCAGACAACATTAGACTCACATCTGATCAATGGAAGTGGAAAGTACTACTTCAGGCATTTCAACTATAAATAAATGCTTGATTGGGTTCAGATCTGGAGATTGAGAAGGCCAAGACATACAGTAAGTATGCACAAAATCAGTGTCATGTTCTATGGATTGGGGGCATTGTCCTCCTGGAAGACACCCCCCGACAGGGAAGAAACACTGAGTGGAGATGATCACTCAGGACCATTAAGAAGCGATTAGAATTGACCTTGCCTTCTAAGAAAATGAGTGCACCCAAACCATACCAAGAAAATGTGCCCCACAACAGTACAGAACCATGAGAATTCATCAGTGCTGGAACAGAACATGCAGGGCTGTGAAGTTCTTTCGGCTGGCACCACATACTGTATGCACTTGCCTGTTTGTAAAGAACATGGTGAAAGATGATCCACTCGACTATATCACATTTTTCTACTGCTCAGTAGTCCATGGCTTGTGCCCATTCCAGCAATGACCTCACAAATGTGAATTTGCTTGTGTGATGATTGATTTCTTACAATGGTAACCTGCTCTGCTAAAAACTCAAAATATATAAAAAAACATGTTGAAAAATAATAATTAAAAATAATGATATATAAAAAATCATCACCAAGGTGGTCTCCCTTAACAACACATTTTGCGCTGTTCACCATAGTTTCAGGCTTTTCCATAAATTATGTGATGCAAATACCTTTAGACAAATACATTCAAAACACTTTTTTCCAGATTTAAGTGAATGGTCTTCATATAATATAACACATAAACAAAGGTAAAAGTCAACTGACAGACAGTCACATGCTGAAGATTTTAAGGCTGACTTGACTTATTAATCGCAATTAATCTTCACAAAAATCTTAAATAGGTCTCCTGCCAAGTTCCCAGCATTACACTGTATATCACTGTCGGGAAAAGAAACTGACGTGCTTTCATCTGCAAAAGGAATGTTACACAGCAGCAGGACTGGAAATTTCAGAATTGTTTCCAGCCATCACGCTATTTTCTAAGTTCAAGACAAGCATAGATGCAACTACTAATTGTATATGTTTGCTTCACAGTTCAGTAGAAATTTGATACATGCATCTGATTCGTCTTCATCTTCACAAGTTTCAGAAACACAAAGCAAAAGGAAATGAAAGAATATGTAATTGCATATTAGAAATAGCACACTTGAAAATAATTTCAAAGCAAATGGGAGCATTCAAAATAAGCTGTAACATACACTGTGAGAAGCAAACAAAAAACAATGTAAAATCCCAGAGGTAGAATAAACACACACACCCATGAAAGACAGCTCTACATTATGCATGAATGCCTACAGTTGTCAGCACCCAAACAATTAAAGCACTTGGCTGAAGTCCACAGGGCAAGTTGTTGAACATGAATCTTTGAAACTGACAAGCTGTCTCTGATAAATGTGTAGTTTCACCCTCTCAGTGTATTTAGTAGTCTAAGCTAATAAAAGGTATGTTTTCTCGTGAGAAAAAAAAACAGCAATATCTATTTGATTGCTGTACTAATTAAATTCAATTTTTTTAACCGATGTAATGACCAAAAACATATCCATGACAAGATTAAAAGGTGAAGGTGATAAACAACAGTGATAAACGACATTGGGGCAACCACTACCCATTTGTTCACAATTGTCACTTTTATTTTCTTACTTAATGGTATGCGGTGATAATGTGATGAGTAGTACCAACTCAAAACACTATACACTATGGAGGCACACTGACCTACAAGTCACTGCCAGAGAGCACACCACAATGGGAGAGTGGAGGTCACCTTACAGGTTGGTGCAACCCTGACCTGAAACTCTTTTTGTCATAGTTTATTCTGAAACATACTGAAATAATAATTCATGTTCAACTCCATATCAAAGCTGGAATTTAATTGGAGAGAAAATAAAACTTGAAACAAAATTCAACTTATTTGAAAGTATGAAAAAACATGGAATTCTTCTGGCTACCTACAAGAGATACTGTTTTTTTTTTGTATATAATAATAATAATAATAATAATAATTGCTTACACTTATATAGCGCTTTTCTGGACACTCCACTCAAAGCGCTTTACAGGTAATGGGGTCTCCCCTCCACCACCACCAATGTGCAGCATCCACCTGGATGATGCGACGGCAGCCATAGTGCGCCAGAACGCTCACCACACATCAGCTATTAGTGGGGAGGAGAGCAGAGAGTAATGAAGCCAATTCATAGATGGGGATTATTAGGAGGCCATGATTGGTTAAGGCCAATGGGAAATTTGGCCAGGACGCCGGGGTTACACCCCTACTCTTTTCGAGAAACGCCCTGGGATTTTTAATGACCACAGAGAGTCAGGACCTCGGTTTTACGTCTCATCCGAAGGACGGCACCTGTTTACAGTATAGTGTCCCCATCACTATACTGGGGCATTAGGACCCACGTGGACCACAGGGTGAGCGCCCCCTGCTGGCCCCACTAACACCTCTTCCAGCAGCAACCTTAGTTTTTTCCCAGGAGGTCTCTCATCCAGGTACTGACCAGGCTCACACCTGCTTAGCTTCAGTGGGTTGCCAGTTGTGAGTTGCAGGGTGATATGGCTGCTGGCATAATACCTATGCCTAACTGTTAGTAATCTCAGCCATTTTGTATTTCTTCAAACCAACCACACGTTTTTACAACACATCAATTTGGATATAGGGATCTCCTACATTACCTGTTCCCCTTTGGATAAACAAGCACATAAAAGTTTCTCAAAATCTAGAGACTTTGGATGGAGCCAGGCGTGAATGCTGAATGTAATATTAACAATACTCAATAGCTTGTGTAGGCTACTTAAATATCACACAGACACTAAGTAATGGGTCCATAAAAAGGAAACAGACATACTGTATTATTAGCCTGTATTTAGTTAGATAGCAGCTTTGTTGTGTAAAGTTTCTTCTGTTTAAACCGGTCCTGTTTAGAGGCAGTACTACTCCATGATCCTGGGCTGGTGTGAGAAAGAGCTGTTGAGAAGACACTCAGCCAGAGATCTGACAATCTGCTGGAGACCCCTGCATCTTACCAGATTTCTCTAGATCTGAGAAGGAGGTATTGCAGTTTGCAGCTATTTCTGTTCCTGATTGGGCATAATAAATGGCTCAACATGTCTGGCAGCACAAATCTCTGAGTACACAGGTGTATGTATTTCTGCAGCTCTCGTGGAGTCAGAAAATGGGTACACTGGCCAATGAAGTACAATACGGCTCATCGGTTTTAATTGGAAAATCTACGCAGAAAAAAATAAAAAACATTTTAAACTGCAGAAGAAAAGCAAATCACTGATTAGGACTAATCTAGGACTTCTTTATGTTAATTAAAGTAGGCCAGTCCTACTGTAGATGCCTGGAGAGATAGTCTTGAAATGCCAGTGAGCTCTCCACTAACTAGGCATCTACCCATTTTGAAAAGAGCTCTTTTTTCACATTGAGGAGATTGTGGCATGATGAAGCACATCACCTCTGGATAATATAATTTCAGTTACTTCAGAAAATCCTTTTTTGTTATGCCAAGTCAAGAAATCAACTTTTCCATTCTAGTACTAATTTAATGAAATATAATACTGATATTGTCCATTTCCAGACAAAGGACCTTAATGTGATCAATTATTTGCAAATATATAATATATTCCTCCTTAGGATCTCAAAATGGATGGCATATTCTATTATAATTTATACACTACATGACTATAACCTGTCAACAAATTTAAGAAAAATGTAAGACATAACATTTGATTGCATAATAATAAACAACAATACCAATGATAAAGATAAAACATGTCAATTTTGTATTTTAAAACAATTTAAAACATAAATTAGTACTTCAAAAATCTTTGGAAGTGTTGGAAAGGTCCCAAAAATAGTGTTTCACTATTAACAAGATGTCAATGAATTTTCTGGTTTTATTCCAGAATTAAATTAGTGTATTAGATTCAAATAAACTGTAATTCCTGAATGAAAACAGTTCTGGAATAAAAATCATACTTAAATTGCAAAATAATACAATCATTATTAAATACTGTAATATAAATTTATTATGGAAAAAAACAGGCACAGACAAGAAAAGGTGTATTTTCTCAATCTGGTCTTTTATGTTCCATTACACATTAATTAATACTCTAGTCTCTGAAATTTTTCATGCCAGTTTTTTCATGCCAGTTCAATCAGAAATCGTTCCAACATTCTTTTATTTATTTTAATGAAGACACATCCAATGATAAAATACACCGAATTCACAGCTGGTGTTGACCTTCATGGAATAAGAAGATATTCCTGCCCAGATGTTAAAGACCTGGCTAGTGTGTAGCCTTGGGCAGGCAGGTGGAATATTGAAATCCACAAAGTAGGCAAAGGTCCAACTGGATAAGGTTGGACACAAGGGAAGCACTGAAATTGGGTCATTTTAAAATGTTCTAATGTTCTGCCTGAATGGTCAATATATGCTAGTTAGCTATTTAATCTTCTGCCTGCTGCTTCACATGTATAATGGTCTAATAATATTTTCAGGCTGAACTTAACTGCCCCAAATAGTTTTTGTTTCTTGTGCCTAAATCAGCATTCACTTCAATGTCTCATAATGTTTGAAACTAGATGTTAGAGAATTATTATCATATGTATATTATATACAGTATATATATATATTATATACTGTATATAGAATTTATATTTTAAAGATATTTAAAAAAATAAAAAATATGCTTTCAGTCAATCTGAGAATTAAATGATCATCGAGAGTTTTGGCTTTATGTAATTGTGGGTGGCTCCCTTGACAAATGATCCGGTTTTAAAAAATAGGGTCATTTTTTTCCTCTTTAAACACATGCCGTAAACCATGACTCTAACCACTTTGTGATTCTACACTCCTTCTCTTCACCATGGTGGGTTATTTCATATAATCTGTGGTTCACCCAATTCTTACTAGTCAACACCAAGTTTATGTTCTAAATTCAGCAAACTTAAATGCTTTTGAACTGAATTATGAGTGACAAATGGATCACAGAGTTTACTCTTTTAAATGTATAATGGTATATATATATAGTAAAGCTGGGGTTGATGGTAACAGACAAAGATAAGAAATATAATGAATAACCCTATGCAAATAATCAAATCAAGTCTAGGTTCAAGATAAGCATGGTAGTTCACATTTCTAAATTTTGTAATATGAAAACCTCACCCACTACTCACAGGACAGGTTTTGAATTATTGAAACAATAGCCCATTAAATTATTTATTCTATGTGAATACTGGCATTGGTCAAATATTTAATTTTAATAACTAAGAATATGAACATGTAGTATTTGAATAAGCAGAAGATCTAATGAAATTAATCAGATTAATTTGTTCTTTTTTATAACTTGCAGGCTGTACAGTACAGGTCCAAAGTCACTTGGTTTGCTGACAAAATTATTAAATAGCTATTCTGGCAGATTTTACACTCCTGTCTTGTCCAACTGTCATAACAATCTGATGTAACATTTCATTTTCCCTGTAGTGAGTTAAATTAAACCAAATAGAATATGTACTCTTAAAACTATGTAGCAAAATGACTCAATAAATTAAGAACATAAGAACACAAGAACCGTATGCAAATAAGAGGGAGCCATTTGGCTCATCTTGTTCTTTTGGTAGTTTAATATCTGAGTGAATCTTAAATTTAATCTAGCCTTTTCTTAAACATGCCCATAGTTTGGTCCTCAACCACCTGGCTGGGAAGCCTACAGTATTCTAGATTCCCACTACTCTTTCAGTAAAGCACTGTTTCCTATTCACTGTCCTAAATGAATTTCCCTTTCTTTGAACTTTCTAAGCCTGTAATATATTTTTTGTGGTATGCTGACCTGAACACTGTATTCCAGATAAGATTGTTAAGCAGCAGGATGTGGAATGTCTTTCACATTAGGTGAAAGATGTGGTCTTAAGCATCAGTGTTGCACAACAGGTGCTGTATAGTATGTGTGGAAGTATAAAATATGAATTTCCCCCAGAAAAGCTCTAAATATTCTACAAAATAATACACCAAATACACTGACCCACTACATTTTAGACAGTCCTTGTCACAATAAAATGTTTTTATTTTATTTAAACATGGTGCCATTTCAATAAAACTGGGAAACAACAGCAAAAGACCAGCTACTAAAAAGCAATTGAGCCAGCCAGCAATATTGGTGTTCACCAACTACTATAAGACCTTTATATAGACTGTCATTGTTCAAGCATGGTTCCCTCACATAAATACAACAAGGACTTGCTTAACAGAGAAGATATTATTGTCCAGATTATTCCTTTGAACAACTTTGTCATACTGTAAGTGATGCAGAAAATGCTACTATTTAATCCAGAAATACTAATAAGGACACACAACCTCTTTAGGTTAGAGGTTCCCAATCCTGGTGCTGGAGAGCAACACACATGATGGTTTTAGTTCTAAGCTCTCAATTACACAATTGTACCCTTAATCTATCATAGCCACTTGTGTCACAGTATCACAAACCACACTGGAAATGCAACTAATGACAGATCTGTCAATCAGGTTGTTGCCTTGAGAACACGATCAGTGTACAAATTAATACCATATATTTAATACCAGAATGTATTTAAGACCTGTCCTTGGGATACTGTACTACGGCACCCAGTCTTAGAGTGTTTTCACCTGGTTTCAGTGTTTCTTAATGTGCTGATTTGTTTTTCGACGGTGCTGTTTTTTTTCCCCTTCAATATTTGGATTTTCCCTCTGGTGTTTTGCTCATGTTCTTTCTGGGTGTGGAATTTTTGCCTTCTCCTCCTTTTGGCTTTTGGATCTCTTCAGTACCTTGACATTTTTTTTCATGGCATCGACCACTGCCTGTTGGCTGACTTCCAGCTTGTGTTTTCAGTGTCTCATTCGTTCTGCTCAGCTACCCCGTTACTAACCAGAGACTGGATCCCCTCTTCAGCTTCAGATTGCTTCACTTAAAGTAAGCACAGCATCATACATAATCAAAATAATAATATTTTGAAGTACTTGACTGTCTTCAGCAAAAAATAATTTCAAAAGCAGTTTTTCTTTTGCCTTTTAACTATTGCATTTAGTACAGTAAATTATGTAAAATCCCAGACTTATGAGAGGAAAAAAAAATGCAAATATTCCAATCAATCAACTTTTTAATTTAATGAAGTCTGCAACTAGGTAATTAAGCTCATCTGGAATGAAACAAGTATGTGTGCATTACTTCAGGACCAGGACTGGGTACTTTCTTAGGTCACCACATCTACATTTTGCAGTGAGTTTTCAAGTTTTCTCCCTGCAGAGTTAGTGTCAAATGAACACTATGTTCAAATAGACCATTTTATAGTGCCATAATCAATACCAAGGCAGTGTGCTTTAATCATCTAACTCTTTAAATGAAGCAATAGGATCTACCACCAAGCTAAGTGGGCTGTATAATCAAAAGGAATCACAAAGCAGGGCAAGGGTGGCGTGGACTTAATGACTTTAAAATAAATTTTAAAGTTTAGCTTGAAGGTACAACACAGATAGTAAAATATTTTCTTTTTACTATAACAGTTAGGCCAGCCTATAAATCCAGTGTTATACAGGACAAGATAAGGGATACTGAGAGAAAAAGCAGTGTTATTCCAAAATTAATTCCTGAAAGGTTGCAGGCCATAGACATCAAATTATATTAATTCCCTTTATATGTCAGGAACCTTCTTTACTGCATTTTAAAACAGTTGTTACCTGAGAGTCTCTGTGCCTAGAAAAATGAAGTAGAAAACCAAAATCAGAAATTATCATAAGAGAGCAAGGCAGGAAGACAAACAATTTAATTGACTCCATAACATTTATTGTTGCTGTATGAATTTACTTTGTGTTGGGAAATAAATGGTTTGACATCATGCCGCTGCATGTTCCATGTCCTGAAAAAGTGCAGGATCTCCCACTGGTGACACAAAAGTACATTAAATCTAAGCCATAGGGTTTCTCAGACTTACCCTACCGGTAAGAAATTGCTGAAATGAGTAAAGGGTCATGTGTGTACATCCTGTATTACCTCCTTCCAACACAGCAGACCTTTAATCAATGCCCACTTTTTAAAGCAGTAACATTATGTGTGTGACTCACACATCAGTCTGTGAGTGAAAATAAGGACAACACTGGAAAACATTTTCCAAGGCCCCTTGCATAAGCTACATTAATTTGAATCCCAGCACGAATCATCTATTTTCTTAGATGTTATGTTCCAAGCAGAAAAAAAGGTTTAGGAATAGGGTTATTTCTTCCCTATTACCATGTGGTTAAAAAAATCAAAACCCACTAATGCACCCTGTGCAGGAACAAGCTTTAAATTTTTCACCTTTCAAATTACTTTACAAGATACTGTATCTGTTTTGTTAAGGTGGTTTTCTGTTAAAGTTACAGCTATATGAAATAATGCTAGAAGTAGTGTAACAGTACATGCATTTAAAATAAAACCCTACAACCTGGTGTTTGGATGTTTGGACAGGACAAAGACTTTAATATGTGTCAACATAATCAACTAAATTGTTTTCACAGGTCAGTTGTTCTATTTCTGTTGCTTTTTAAATATTTGGCATGCATATTCTTCTTGCTTACATACAGTTGCTTTACAGGCAATGTAAACCACTAAAACCTTTGGATTAATTACAAAGCTGCCACTTACTGCTGGGCCAAAAGTCCTAAGTACTGTACCAAACCATAACAGACTACTAGCTGAGTACCCAAGGTGATTTATGATATAGCATATAGCCCCTTTTAATGACATTTCATTACACTCTCTTTTGTTCCCAAAGAGTTTTGCAGTAATACATTCTATGCCACATAAAAAGGCAACTAAAAATAATACTGAACAGGGTTTTTGTAATTAAGGTGGATCCTTTATTTTTTGTTAATTAATCCACACTAAGGGGAAAAAAAGGAAATACTACCCATATTGGCTCATTTTTTTGCATCACCAAAACAGAAAAACTGTAGATTTTATCATACGTTTTGAAAGCTGAAATTATACAGCAAATATGCTCAGGTTGAGCATTATGGGAACCAGTATAAACAAACTGACTAGATGGCTGGACTGGACTGAGGTCTTTATCCACTTTCTTTCAAGAGTGGACACCATCATTTTCCCACTTCACTAACAGATAACAAACATGATAGATCTATTACATGATATCTATATGTACAAATATATATAGTGTCTTGTGTTGTATGCTTATCCAGGTTATTTTTCGAGTACTTATTATGACTTTCGTGAATATCTAATTGTATTTTAGGATTAAACTATACAAGAATTCAGACCAACCTAAGGGTTCACAAACATTTTCTTGGCACTATAAGGCCTTAAATCCTAAGGACTAATGTACAAATCATTCTCTTTTACTCTACACGTCTCATTAACACCTATTTAATTATAGTATCTAGTTAATACTATTTAATACACCTCATAATCTAGGTAAAAATTATTTTAATAATAAGGGTGATGTCATCCAAACTAACACCCAACATCACCTAGCTGTTTTATTTATCTGACAGATGTCTTGAAAATGAAAAAACAACAAGACTATTCAGAACACCTCAGTTATTTGCTCACAAACTGTCAAAGAAACAGCTCCTAACATAGTCCTCAAGATTGTGTGAAGCTCAAAGGCCGAAAATTACTATGGAAAAAACAAACCAGAAGCGTCACTTCCACTTCAGGCTGGGCTTCAGATTATCTTCAGAAGTACTTAACAGGACAATCTTTACACTACAGCTAAAAAACGTTTTTTTAACAGTTGACATAAAACTCACTACAATACCAAAAACTGTTAAACTGGAAAAAGTTATTAATCTTGACATACTCTTACCCACATTCAATGCACATTCATTTCATAGCCCAGGTACAGTAGATGTAGACAAATGTACTGGGCAGCCTCGTCTGAACCCAGTTACTTCACCTGAAATCTGCACTACTACTTGTTAGAATGAATCAATATTTAACAACCTTCAAATAGATATCCTGGACAAATATAAATACTTTAGTACATAGTTCAAGTTGCTAATATTTTTTGTCTGCAGTACAGAGTCAATATACTGTATAACGCAACATTATTATTCATGTTCAATCAGCTGGAAACTTCAATTTTGAATTTCTACACCATACAAATGAGGGAGCAACAATGAAACAGTGCTGATTAACTCGCACTATATGAATAACACACAACCATTGCCCATACTTGTTGTGGTAATTGAAATATACTTGGATTTCCTCTTAAATATTCTCCACCAGCTGAAAAGGTTGATTAAACGAGTCTCTGAAGTCTTTTAGGAAGTGAAAACACATTCCCACACTTTTCAGTGTAACTTTACTTATTGAGAAGCTGGAGTGATTATAATCACTGAAACATGCAGTATTCACCACAGTGCTCCGTCGGGAACCTATTCTGTTGAAGAATTCTGTGTCACTTATGCACAACATCCAGAAAAGAGGCTAAAGTACAAAGAAGCTCTGATTCCAGCAAGTGACTTCATTCAGTCAATTAACTTAGTGATTCGTCAAAATGTCTTGTACTTATTCACTTCACTTCCCTGAAATTGAAATGCCAAATTAATTGACATATTACCAGATAATTCCAGCTAAATTATGTTAAAATTAACTGCTCTCATGCAGAGAATAGCAGAACTAATGAAGCAGTGGGAATGTGATTTCCCACATTATACATTTTTGTGGCATGCTGTAAAGAATAATGATAACAATAACTTGTGTTATCATTACCTTCATCACTGACATGAAAACAAGGACTGGCTTTAGATAATTGGGAAAATAGAGTCATTCTGTATCTGTAAAAGGCCATCTTAACTACTTTGAAAGATTTATACATTTCATTCTGTTGCTAAGAAGCATGTATGTTTGTCTAGGGTGAGAGGTCAAAACAGAAGCTGCCAGCTTTGTTCCTTATAGGCAGGATTAACTTTTTAATTGACTTCTCCTGGTCAACACTAACATCTAAGGATAGCAGATTTATTCATCTCAATATATTGATTACTTTTAGATGTAATACAAATATGTACTTATCAATTATGTTATTTACATAATTTTATCCTATGTATACTGATTAAAGGTTCTACTTCTGTAACAATAGCAACACATTTTCCATTATTCAAATTACACAATACTGAGGTTTTGTACTGTATCAACATATAACAGTTGGGCCATGCAAACCTTCAAAATGAAATACTGGTAGGCTTATGACTTGGGAAAGTGAATTTCAATTTGTGAAAAGAAATTACAATCTTGCACTTGTAAAACATACTCGTATAATATTCCATAAGAGTGTAGCCACATTAATAGGAAGATTGTACTAGTTTTATATACCAGCTCTTAAAAACAGACCTTTTATATGTATAGTATAATTTCACTTTGTCTCATAAAACACATAAAACAAATGTAACTATTCTGAACCAGCCAAGGAATATTGTAGGAGAATCATGAATCAATCAATAAATATGAAATATTCTATTTAATACATTTTCTGGACAAAGTTCCAGTCTTCTTTTATTTGTCCTAACACAGAAGATCCTGCTTAAAGGGAAAAAAGCATTGAAAAGTGGTACTCAAACCCCATTTTACATAGGGAACTCGTATTCCATGTTTGATAAAGTAGAGGAAACCTATGTGTTTACTGTAGGTTCCATATGAAATACTGTATAATCCTTTAAGCAAACAGAATGAATTTAGTATTCTGTTCACACAGACTTAAATGAAAAAAAAGAAAAGGCAACTTCAGAAAAAAGATTTGATCTTATCTAAACCTGAATATATGACAAAACAAAGACAGTACTTTCACTAGCTCCTAATTTTACACTTTTTCATTGGGTTTCTCTGGCATTTCTATCATTACTTCATAACTATGTGTCACCTTACAGTATAGTGCATTATGAGCCTGTTAGAGTGCAATTAGGATCTGCTCCTGTGGCTGGAAGGTTGCCAGTTCAAATCGCACAACTGGCACAGGAATCCTACTCCGTTGGGCTCCTGAGCAAGGCCCTTAACCCCTGCTGCTCCAGGGGCGCTGTACAATGGCTGACCCTGCGCTCTGACCCCAAACTTCTCTCCCTGTCTGTGTGTCTCATGAAGAGCAAGCTGGGGTATGTGAAAATACAAATTCATAATGCAAGAAATTGTATATGGCTAATAAAGTGATCTTGTCTTTTCTCCAAACCCCCATGACAAGGAACCTGATCTGTTTGTTTCAACCTCGTGACTCAGGTGTTTGGTATTTAACCTTGCATTTGGCCTCTATTTTTCTAAACTAAGAATTTTAAGAAGGAGGTCAAATTTCTGTTTCTCTTGTTATTTGATTTTGACTTCAGATACCTACAGATGAATGAATCAAACCAGTGTGTGCCTTTCAGTACTTGCTGAGGTACTGTAATAGACACACTTTAAACAAAAGATAAGAAATACGATATTTATAGAGCATCAGCAAATTCCCAGTCCTAGATCACTAGTGAGTGATGGCTTGAGCCACAGGGAAAACCCAAGTTCCAATTTACCAGTTCCTCGAAAGGTAAGCTACTGAAAGTCTTGGCTTTATAAGAGAAACAGCATTAAATTCCAATACAGTCAAGAGGTGAGTTCTCATTACAGGCTTTAGTCCTTTGTTTGGGCAAGATATCAAAATACAAGAGTAAAGTGGGTCAGGAAACTTAAAGAAAAATATTTAATTGCACAAAATACCATGGGTAGATTACATAAATACGTGGGCACTAGTGAAAAGGGAAAGATACACTTAGACTTATTCAATTGTAACTGTGAAACAGTGAGAATGTATAATGTTTAATTTTTGTCAAACAATACATCTCCACTTGTTAGAGAATCGCAGACTTAAAAAAATCATTTAAAAAATCATTAAAATCATTTAAGTCTCATTCAATTAATAAGTCTCTTCTTATTACATAACATAACATTTCAGCTATGAAGCCTTCTCCAGGCTTGCTGTCCAAGGTTTTATCCTGGTTTGCACATACAAAGCTCTTTAAGGTCAAAGTATTAAAAGAATAAAGTTAGGATTTGTATATCTTTTTCACAGTCTGTACAATCAGTTTGTGACTCATCTGGCTTTGGACTTATAGCCAACAAAATTAGGACAAACTGACACCCAAATTTGGAAGACATACCCTTCTTCCTGGGAAACATACTCAGCAGTGGCAAAGCATGAGAGAATTAAAATATAGTGTTACCCAATTTTGTTATATAAGGCACAAACAAACTTGAATATCAATTGCATGAGACCATGGTTTTACTGGTACACTTTTGCAAGGATTAATCAAGGATAGCCCACATACTGTATGCTCCATATGTTTCATCAATAGTGATCTGCCAGGACAGGGCAGAACTGTGACACCCTGAATCTCTTTCTCCTCATTTTTGCATTGCATGTACACTGTGAGGTGAGGAACCACTTTCCATAGCAGTCCTACCTGGGACGGATAACCATAGACATAAGAATTTTGATGTATCTGGTGGTACTGTACTTCCAGTTCCAGAAGACCAAAGACTAACTCAAATGAGTGAATGCTGAACAAAACCACTTTGAAGGATACCCTAACATACTGTAGAATTAGTGGCAGGAATAGACTGCTATTCCACAGAGAAGCATGACTGATAATACCCATGCAGTAGGTGATGATGGGTGTTTTATACAGTGACTTGTTTACATTGTATAAGGCCTGTAGTTGTAGCCGGAACAATGACATACCAGAATATGCAGATGTTTTTGCTCAAAAGTGTAAATGTATGGAAGTTTCCCACTGTATCTGTGTCTTGAAATTGTATTTAAATTGTAACAGAATACAAAAGTCAATAGCACTGGTTTCAAAATACAGTATAGATCTTACAGGAACCTCTGTGTTTACAAGCACTGCCCAAATGTCAAAACTCTTCTGAGAAAATCACAGCTAATTAATAACATTCCAAGAAATAATTCCTGGCTCTATTATCATAAAAATGTATAAATCATTCTTAATGTGTGCAAAAATGGAAAATAAAAGTATACAATTATAAAATACAAAACATTGTAGTTTGCAAATTTCCTTTAAACAGTGTGTTCAAAGGAATTTTCCAAAACATGCCAGCAGTTTACATATGTACAGTATACTTATTCATTTGGGGATGGACAAAATGAGTATATATAAATGAATATGGACTCATGGGTCTGTAATTTGCATTAATATGAGGAAATTAAGGCAACAGAAAATTGCTGTATAATTCAAAATATAAACTCCAGAGAGCCCTGACATGATTCTCAATCATTTAATTTTCTTACAGCTGTCACATTTTATTCGCATTGTCATTTTGTACCCTCTTCAGCAGCCTGATCCCTGTACTGCACGAAGAGATGGGTAGGTATTGCTTTTATGGTATGCTACCCTCCACACTAAAATTGCAACTCAATTCTAAAATATGAGTGGTAGTCACAGCTCATAAGACTATCCGTCAACAAGCAGAACAATGATGGCAATAAGGGGAATTACACATTGTTTTCATCTGAAAGGAAGAAGAGAAAAAAAAAGACTTTTATCTGTAATTACTATACCGGAATGTCAAAAATGATTTTTTTCATTTTCTCTTTCAGGACACATACAGTAGTTCAGGTTGATACCTAAAAGATCTGCTATTAATTTGTATAATATACTGTTAAACAGACTCAGTGGAACCTCCTAAATACTTAAGACAGATTACAATTAAACACATTAGTAAAAACTAGAAATCTGCAAGCAGGTGCTCCTTGGGAGATATCTGTTTGACGACTGTGTCATCTGGTCATTGTGTGCACTCTTCAATGGTCCCTTTGCTTCTTCATTCTGATACCTTTGGGTCTCAAAGTGCTGGGCCAAGTAAGTCAAGTAACTGATAAATGTTCTTTTTCAACACTGAATTCAGAGATATTGTCTCATTCTTCAAGGCTTCACAGAGAAGGCAAATTAAGGAGAAAGAAGCTTTCAGATGTGTGTTAGTGAAAAAGGAAAGAAGCGTAATGACTCTGTTTAGAGTACATGAGATAACCTCACACCTGTCTGCGTATGCTGAATGCCTGTCTGGCCCTCTATCTGTATTGAATCCCTGCAAGTGCAGATTTGTTCTTCAAAAGAGTTTTTATACATTTCCTTTTCTTTGTATTATATCTTGCTTTCAAAGGGAAAAGCTGGCATTGCATGTGAAATACTGGAAAGGTTTCTCTTTTGCCAACTTCCAACACTACACTGAGGGCACAATCTTTTTGAAGTCATCAATACTGGCTATCAGCTTCTCCTAAGACATTTCATTATTCAAATAAGTTGTCATACTTGTATCCAGATTTTGGGAACAGTACAAATGTATTCAGTCTACTGGCATGTATTTTAGAGTTGAAGAACAATCATAATAATAAAGATTTAATCATTTTAAATATTTCAGGTGCTATGTCACATGGAAACTCAAAACTCATAAGATTCAAAAGCTGAGCTGGCTACATGACTACATTGGTGCAGGAGGTGCCACTGTTCTTGCTGAACCAGAAAATCCAAACATATGCTCAAATGGAGCTACAGATAAATCTATTGTATACTGTAAAAGGCTCCATGTTTGAGATGGGACCAAGGCTTCTTCCATGCTGTAGGCAAACAGATTGGAAATCACATTTCAGTCTAGGACAGTTGTTGACAGCAGAGGTAAAACAAGTTATAATAAATTAAATAGCCTGCTTAAAAAAGAAAATTAGCTTGTTCTAATTGCAGGTTAGTTTGTTCACAACATCTAGCTGTTTCACCAGATAACTTTATTTAATACATTGACAAAAGTCTGGATTTTTGGTTTCACAAAGCAAGATTGAATTATATCCTCTAACTCTTAACCTGCTCGGAGCAGGTTAGTTGAAACTTGTTGAAGCTTGACTTTGTAGTTAAGAGCTCAACTACAGTATTGATCCCCTTCAAAAAATGATGTCACCTTTCTCTAGGGATCCAGTTCAACAGAGAGAATGAGAAATAATTTGTATTTGAAAGATACCACTTCAGCAGACAGGGCAGACTTTACAAGTATGATCTCTTAAGTCCATACAGCACATTGTTAATCCTGTTCATCATACAGTGTAGCTCAGAGTTAACAGAAACCTGAACTCTGTGCATAGGGCTGAGATTCCTTGTGACTGGTGCAGCTTTTGACTGCGTTGGAAACTCAGAGGGTTTCAGTAAAGCTACAGTTATCATGCAATAAGGAAAGCTGGTTTGCACTTAAACAGTTTGTGTATGAATTCATAAAGCTTCTTGGCCATACATTAGTGAATACCACCAAACAGGGGTTTCATGAAATTGCTGGTAATATTCTCATATATAATTTCATCCACTGTATAGTACATGTAATTTCGGTTTCCTTTAGCTACTGTATGTACCATGATTTATACATTTCTTGTAGCATTTCCTAATATAATAGGTGCTCCAGACTGTACAGACATCCCCATTTAAGACCCCACTGGTTCAAATGCGACTGATTTTGTTAACAGAAAATAAATTTGCTGCATAAATGTATGGGTAAAAAATACAACTCTAGCCTCAAAATATCAAAATTGATTGCACAGAAGACAATAAAAATAAGTTTTTAAGCATGTCCCTACAATGGGTGTACCTAGAGCGAGTTCATAATGTAGTATTTTCATCATCACAATGTTTCCTGTATTATCAAATGAGCAATGCCAATATATGCATGCTCTCTGAATTTTTATAGTTTTTTCATATCTTGAGATTTTTTTTGATTTTCATAATTAACTTCCACATTCAATTTATCGGCAACTCTTTGCCAGACATCTTCTCTGGCTATTGTATTGGCTACAGCATAGCTCCTCTCTATTACAGTACTACAGATTTTTATTTTTGCATTCTTTTCTTTAAGGAGTCATAATTCATGGTCACTGGATTAACATTCTATTAACACGTTTTTCACTGTGGTTTTGCTGGTGTGGATGAAGAATTCAATGCTGAACCCCGTGGTTACTGAAGTGCAGGGTGGAAGCACACTAAGGTTGTTTAACCCCACCTCGTTTCAACCAGACAATTGAATTCAGAATTTAAAGGTGGCTTCTCAAAGTGCTTTACAGAATGACAACAACAATAAATAAAAAGAATACACAAGATAAAACACAATTACAAGACACAGAGGAGACTGTGGATGGTGGTAATAAGTCAAGTAGGCTCAGAGGGGTAAAGAATGGAACCAGTAAAGTAAAGGCTCTTCTAAAGAAGAAGGATCTGAGTCTGGATTTGAAGGAGTTTAGAGAAGGTGACTCTCTGATATCTCTTAACAGGAGAAGGCCCTGTCACCCATAGAATGTAGATGGGCTTGGGGGACAGATAGGAGACCAGAATTAGAAGAGCGAAGGTTGCGAGGTGGTGAGTAGGGCAATAATAGTTCAGACAGGTACTGAGGTGCCAAGCCATGCAGAGCCTTATAGGTGAGCATGAGGATTTTAAAGTCCACACGGAATTTGACAGGAAGCCAGTGCAAGGACTCCAAGATAGGAGTAATGTGATCACTTGCACTAGACCTGGTCAGGATTCTGGCTGCTGAATTTTGGACATACTGCAGTTTGTTCAATGTAAATTTAGATACCCCAGCGAATAGAGCATTATAGTAGTCAATTTGGGAAAACACAAATGTGTTGTCAGCTTTTCAGCCACAGTTAGTGATAACATAGTGTGTAGTCTAGTGATATTTCTGAAGTGAAAAAAATATATTTTGACATGTAGGTCGGATATTAAGCCAGAATCAAATATCACCCCTAGGTTTTTCAATTTAATAATAATAATAATTGCTTACACTTATATAGCGCTTTTCTGGACACTCCACTCAAAGCGCTTTACAGGTAATGGGGACTCCCCTCCACCACCACCAATGTGCAGCATCCACCTGGATAATGCGACGGCAGCCATAGTGTGCTAGAACGCTCACCACACATCAGCTATCAGTGGTGAGGAGAGCAGAGTAATGTAGCCAATTAATAGATGGGGATTATTAGGAGGCCATGATTGGTAAGGGCCAATGGGAAATTTGACCAGGACACCAGGGTTACACCCCTACTCTTTTCGAGAAACACCCTGGGATTTTTAATGACTACAGAGAGTCAGGACCTCGGTTTTACGTCTCATCCAAAGGACGGCGCCTGTTTGCAGTATAGTGCCCCCTTCACTATACTGGGGCATTAGGACCCACATGGACCGCAGGGTGAGCGCCCCCTGCTGGCCCCACTAACACCTCTTCCAGCAGCAACCTTAGTTTTTCCCAGGAGGTCTCTCATCCAGGTACTGACCAG
Organism: Lepisosteus platostomus; assembly: GCF_059453375.1. Classification (NCBI taxonomy): domain Eukaryota; kingdom Metazoa; phylum Chordata; class Actinopteri; order Semionotiformes; family Lepisosteidae; genus Lepisosteus; species Lepisosteus platostomus. The sequence goes on from NC_142618.1 coordinate 39,899,205, forward strand.
GCTCACACCTGCTTAGCTTCAGTGGGTTACGTTGTGAGTTGCAGGGTGATATGGCTGCTTGCCGGCCAGCAGCCATATCAATTTAGACTGAATCTCAAGTACAGAACCATCTACAGATAGGGTTACAGGATTGGCTTTACAAAGTTGATGGAGTGTGCCAATAAGCATGACCTCAGTCTTGTTAAGATGAAGGAAATTTTGAGTTTTTATGTCAGAAATGCAATTAGATAGAACAGAGACAGCCACATCAGTGTCAGGTTTGGTATGCATGTATATTTGAGTAACATAATAATAATAATAATAATAATAAACTTTATTTTATATAGCGCCTTTAAAGGTGGCTTCTCAAAGCGCTTTACAGGATGACAATAACAATAATTAAGAAGACTACAACAATAAATAAGAAAATTTCACAAGACAGGACACAATTATAATTACAACAATACAACAATAACAATAGAGGAGACCGTGGAAGATGGTATTAAGAAGAGCAGAGGGGTGAAAAATGGAACCAGTTAAGTAAAGGCTTTTCTGAAGAAGAAGGTTTTGAGTCTGGATTTGAAGGAGTTTAGAGAAGCTGACTCTCTAATATCCTTGGGCAAAGAGTTCCAGAGCTTGGGGGCATAGCAGGAGAAGGCCCTGTCGCCCATACAATGTAGACGGGCTTGGGGGACAGTAAGGAGGGCAGAATTTGAAGAATTCGGAGGTTGCGAGGTGGGGAGTAGGGCGATAAAAGTTCAGACAGGTATTGAGGTGCCAAGCCATGTAAAGCCTTGTAGGTGAGCATGAGGATTTTAAAGTCTATGCGGAATTTGACCGGAAGCCAGTGCAAGGACTCCAGGATAGGAGTAATGTGAACACTTGCACTAGACCTGGTCAGGATTCTGGCTGCTGAATTTTGGACATACTGCAGCTTGTTCAGAGTAGATTTAGATACCCCAGGGAGCAGAGCATTGCAGTAGTCAATTCGAGAGAATACAAATATGTTGATCAGCTTTTCAGCCACAGTTAATGATAGCATAGGGCGTAGTCTTGCGATATTTCTAAGGTGAAAAAAAGATGTTTTGACAGTATGCTGTACATGTGGGTCGAATGTTAAGCCAGAATCGAATATAACCCCAAGGTTTTTCAATTTTGATTGAAGCTCAAGAACAGAGCCATCTACAGACAGGGTTACAGGACTGGCTTTACGAAGTTGATGGGGGGTACCAATAAGCATGACTTCAGTCTTGTCACAGTTAAGATGAAGGAAGTTTTGAGTCATCCAAATTTTTATGTCAGAGATGCAATTAGATAGAATAGAGACAGCCACATCAGTGTCGGGTTTGGTATGGATGTGTATTTGAGTATCGTCAGCGTAAAAATGAAAGCTGAGGCCATGTGATCTTAAAAGCTGACCAAGTGGGAACATGTAAATGCTGAAGAGCAAGGGGCCCAGTATTGAGCCCTGGGGGACACCAGACTTGACAAGACCAATTTCAGACCTGTACCCATTGAGAGAGACAAAGTGACAGCGATCAGTGAGGTAGGACTTAAACCATTTGAGGGCAGTGTCAGAGACTCCAAACACAGTCTCGAGACGAGAAAGCAAGATGTTATGGTCAACAGTGTCAAAGGCAGCACTGAGATCAAGAAGGATGAGTATGGAAAGAGAACCAGAATCAGAAGCTATTAGGAGATCGTTGGTGACTTTGACTAGGGCGGTTTCTGTGCTGTGAAGTTGACGGAAGCCAGATTGGAGGGGTTCGAAAAGGTTGTTTGTCATGAGGTGGTTATGTAACTGAAATGTGACAGCACGTTCTAGAATTTTAGAGAGAAAGGGTAAGTTGGAGATGGGGCGAAAGTTGTTAAGATTGTCGAGAGCCATGTTAGGCTTCTTTGGCACTGGGGTAATAGCAGCAGTTTTGAGGACCGTTGGTACAATGCCGGTTCTCAAGACTTCAACATCAGCATAGAAATGATAGCTGAGGCCATGTGATCTTAAAATAGTGTTTTGGACCAAATGAATACATTGAAGAACAAACAGGTCATCAGATGTGGTCAGGTCATTTTGGTGACCTTTTTGGTGACAAGTGCATTGTACTTCATTTTCAAAAATAGATGTCCCACTGCTGTGTGATGCAGAAATCTATGTAGCAAACATAAGAGATGGAGAATTTACAAAGTTTTGGTTGTTGATGGAATCTGTTCCATTTCAATTCAGTGCAGCAGTTCATAATAAGCTTTTAACAGTTTCCGAATATATTAAGTCTGTAATTTTGGGTGACACAGGATTCCAGTACTGTCATACAATTTAATGGATTGACTTGTCTCAGTACTCTTGTCTATCATTGTATAATGATCTAGTGCTGCCTTGACCACCTGCAGTTTTAAATGCTGGAAGAAACTCAATACAATTGAAATAGCCTTCCAATTAGAACCTTAAAGCTAGGCCAATAAAAACTACTTTTATTAAAATAAATTAATGTTGTGCATGAACATAAATGAGAACTTCCATCCATCCACGAGAAAACTGGAGCCTATCCTGAAGCAAGGCAAGGATACACCCTGAATGGGATGCCAGTCAAATACAGGGCATATGCAGACACACACACCTTCACACCAGGGTCAGTTTTTCCCAGGAACCAATTAACCTACCAGTATGTCTTTGGACTGTGGGAGAACTGGAGCATGATGGAGGAAACCCAAGTGAACATGAACATGAGGAGAACATGCAAACTCCATGCATATAGCACCCCAGGTCTGGAATTGAACCCAGAGCCCAGCAGTATGAGGCAGCAATGCTAACCATTGTGCCAAAATGCAGACCTAAATGGCACCTTAATACAAATACTTAATACCTCATACAAGATCTAGTGAGCGCTAATCTGGTATAAAGGCGATAAAACTTACACTCGTATTCAGTAACATCACATACACTAAATGGCTCATATTTTGGGGCTCTTAAAAAATCAGGGTTTACTGGCATGAATACTAACAAGACAAATCATACTAAATTTAAAGCAATCCTATTAAAGAATTCTAATGCTTTTATTTAAAAAAAGAATGTATAAAAATTCTGTGCAATTACTGTTTCACTGCACAATTCACTGCAAAACCTTGCACACAGCCTCTGTCTTTTAATTCTAGAACTACAGTCTAAATAAGATTTAACCAGCTATAAAGGTTAACTCTAAAGAAACTGTTAATAGTTTCAAGTTTTAGAAATACACCCACTTTCTTCTAAAGGCAGTAGTATGCATGTTTTAAAGGCATTTTTTAAATATACAGAGTATATATTTTTAAATATTTATTTAAATACTTTTGTTGTTTGTGACACCCTTTTAATCATCAAAACGTTTTTTTTAAATTTTCTATATCTGATATTTATAAAAAAATATAAGTTTACATTTTAGAAATAAAAATATTATAGCTTTTCTTTATTTAATAACCACTCTTTCTGAACTTGCTGAACGTTTTCGATGGATGATGGATTAATCAACAAGAGTATTTGCTGCAATAAAAGTACTAATGAAAGCAAAATGAAGGTCTGTCAGCAGCATTAAAGAAAAGTCTGAAGAAAAGGCCAACAGAAGCAGGATAAGCTAAAGACTCAAATTATATTGAAAGTTTTAAAATAAATTAACTACAGTGAAAAAACAGCAATATTATGGGTTTTTTTTTCAACGTGGCCATTTTCTAACATATTAAGAACAAGTAAAAAAGGTCACATAGGCCTTCCTATATTATTCATAAACCATTGCACATACAGTATGCACAGACAGACCATATTTCCCAACAAGAATGCATTTTAGAATATACTTCTGTACCAAAGTAGATTTTTAAAATTTAAAGATTTTAAAATGTTCTGGCAAGCAATTCTAGCAAGGCAGGATACAGTCCATCATAGGGCGCACACAGAGACACACAAGGGGAGAACGTGGAGCAAAACTCCAAGCAGACAGCACCCCAGGATTTGAACCCAGGACCCCAAAGCTATAAGGTAGTAATGCTAACCAATGCACCACTATGCCTCACCTATATATGCACTATGATAGAAGACAAAATAAAAATAAAATGACTCAAAAGATGCCTCTGAAAAAGCTCTAATATTTCTCTTTCCCTTTCATTAAAAGACAATGGTTTCATTATCCAGCAAAGAAAAATGTGACTGACACTGGTATCTACCTCATCAACAAAATGCCACCTCTGCAAACCTCTGGGTTATCAAGGGCACTGCTCATCTGTACTCTAAAACTAAATATTTTGTAACTATAAAGACACTTTGAAAAGATGTGCTCACATAAAGTGCCATTAACAGAAGTGCTACACAAAAGGTCTGGTGGAAGGCAACAAAAGTCCTTAAAATCAAATGTGTATTAGAAAAAATGAAGCCTTCAGATGTTTTATTTGGATTTCCTGTCGTCTAGTCAAAAGCCTGAGATATGTACACCAAATATGATGAACCTGAAAAGGGTAACTTTTCCAGATGAGGAGATGGATAGCATTGCCAAGCCAATTCAATGTAGTGAATCATGACACTGTGGCTGCCTGCCATAGTATGCTGCTCCAGATACTGTCCCAGATACTGTCGTCTGCCTGCCTCTCTCTCTCTGAGGGAATATGGATCAGTTTACACCCAGATCACAATCATAAAAAACAAACTACACAAATAAATACAGACCTGGAAGGCACGCTGAGAGCATAATAAAGCTACCAAAAGCTACACAAAACATCTATTACACCAAGGTGCTACCACGTTGTAACCTGATCTTGTCAAATATCAGAAGCTAAGTAAAGCTGAGTCTAGTCAGTACTGGATGGGAGACCTCTAAGGAAAACCAAATTGCTACTTTAACTTAAGTAATGCTGGAGGACCAAGAAGGCATTGTTCTTCCTTCTGGACCAAAATCGCCAAAATAAGTCTCTAGAACACATGTAGGAAGTGGCATTTTCAGATGAGACATTAAACTCTCTTCCTGAGTACTTGCTGATTAAAAAACTTATGGCACCATTTGTAAGAGTAGGGAAATTTACCCCAAGATCAATGCTAAATAAAAGTTTCTCTAAAAACAGTTGAAGAGGCAGTTTATCTACCCTGTAGTGGAGGTGTTGGTACACAATGGCTCCAGGACATTGCTCAGATGGGTGCTGCACTTCACTGATAAGTAGCACATTTTGTGATACTTTTGAATAAAAAGCACCAAATAAATACAAAAAAAAAATTTCTTGTCTCTCATGTATGTCCGAATTGAAAATAAATGTTGTTAGGGACTCTTCATCTTGCCATAGCTACTGTACCTTAAGGTGATGTTATTTGTGGATCACACGATCACCACACTTCCTAATTTTGTATCAATGATCATATTTAAGAAACTAGTCAAATTTGCAGATTATACCAAATTAGGATGACTGGCAAACACTGTAGAAGTAGTAAATTAAATCCAAAACAGTTTAATAAATTTCAAGACTGAAACACCTGACAGATTACAGGTGTAATATAGACAAGTGCATGGTTTTGCAAGCAGGTGGCAAAAACAAACTATACAGTAAATACAAAATGTGGAACAAAGAGATAGAAGAGGCCATTCGTGTAATTTAATGAGCCATTCGCAGTTTCACTGTACCGGCCGTGTGTACTTAGACATGCATGGCTTAATCTTTGAGACAAGCATATGCTACTGGCAGGATCAACCAGGTAGCTGTACTGTAGCTGTTTATGTTGACACATCATTTAAAACACCTAGATAATGTGAGAAAGCAATTGAACAGGCAAACAGAATGTTAAGATATATAATGTAATAAAACATAGAATATAAATCAAGGGATGTTATGCTAAATTTGAATAATGTACTAGTAAGACCTTATTTAAAATACTGTGTGCAAATCTGGACCCCATGTTATTGGAAAGACATTGCTGCTTTGGACTCAGTTCAGATAGAGCAACTGTTTTAAGGTTTAGTGGTCCTACACTGACAATCTGAAGGAAGTGAAATTTTATAGTCCTGAACAGAGAAGATTATGAGGTGACTTGATACAAGTATTCAAAATCCTCAAGGGCATAGACAAATTCAAACCAGTAGACGTCTTCAGACAGAACGCTGGAACACCAACAAGAGGACATAAGTGGAAACTTCATGGAAGAGAAAAGGAGGTACTTTTGTACCCAAAGCACTCTGGGAGTAACTACTGTAACTACTAGCCACTCTGTTGGCGCTGTGATAGAGTCGGATCTGATGGGGAGCTGCCTGAGTACCGGCAGAGCGCTTCTTAAACCTTTGCAGCGTGCCGGTGTGTAGTCGTCTGCAGAGGTTTCTGTTCTGTAATATAGGAGGAATCCTTTCTCAGTTCGGAGTAATTGTTTGTGTTGCCGGTGAGGAGAACACATTCGGTCCTAAACTGAACCCCGTCTGCGGGTGTGTGGGGATCTTAAAGCGCAGCCCTGATTAGCGTCAGGTGCTGTAGCAGCGCATTCCCATGTGCCATGGAGTGGGGAGTGCAGTGGGAGGTGTGCTCCACTGTCACAGCTCCAACACCCTACCTTCCATCAAGAAATGGTTGGTTGATCAGTTAGCTAATCTCTAGAAACTGGGCAAGTGGCCTCCTCTCAATGTAACTTTATTGAAATCTTTAGTTACTGTATATACAGTGCACTCCAGAATTATTGGCACCCTTGGTAAAGATGAGCAAAAGAGGCTATGAAAAAATGCCTTGGTTTATCAGCTTGATCTTACACTGAAAATATGAGAGACATCAAACCTTTTAGTGAGGTAAAATTATTCAAAGAAAAAAATCCTTATAAAAACTAAACATTTTTCTCAAAAACACATTCCTATTCCTAAAATCTACTTGACATATATTTCCACTCATATTTTACCTTTTATAAGCACACCTGAGTCTTAAACTCAACCGGGTGTGCGGGGTCTTTGATGATGCTTTGAGCTTTCCTCAAGCACTGTCTGTCATAAATGTCCTGGGTGGATGGGAGAGCAACCCCAGTGATGGACTAGGCCGTTTTCACCACCCGCTGTAGGGCTTTGCAGTCAGAAATACTGCAGTGGCCATACCACACTGTGATGCAACCTGTCAGTGTGATTTCTGTAGTGCAGAAGAGGGCAATAACCTTGCCCATTTGTCTAGTTGCACTGGTATGCGGAAATTGTGGTAGTATCAGATCTTGGCATTTTTCACTGAGCAGGATCACACTATCTGATAATCTACAAGGGGGTTTCAGATACTACTGTCCTACCACTGACAGGCTAAGCTGTGTTATTAACAGAACAGCAGAATTAAAAAGGTTTTTTTTATTCAGTTGAATTACTAGAGTTGGCTTTTTACTTCCATCTGTCTACAGTTTGTCACACTTCAGAGCTGCAGGCAAACATACCAATAAAATAAAACATATTTGTACATCAAAAAGTAAAGTTCTGTATGAAGAACAAACAAAAAAGCAGTCAACAGAATTTAAAAACATGTAAAGTTTTCTAAGTTGTGAGATATTAAAGTGTAAAAGGTAATTGTTTTTTTTCTTTTTTTTAATATTTTTAACAGAATTGTAGTGTTGCTAACAGTGCACACATGTACAGTAAACACTACTATTATGCTCAAACACTGAAGTGGCAGAAGTGAGTCATTTGTTGATTCTGTATCCAAGCTCTCCGTGTATACTATAACAGTCATGTTGAAATGATGGTTTCCCTTGAAGGAGTATTTTATTATGTAGCGGTGAGGGGTCATCAGGAATTTGTAGAGAATTTGAAGGTATAGCCAAAGTGTCAAACCTTGTGTTATTTGGAAGAGAGTGACTGTATAATATTGTGCTGTTTTCAAAACATTTGTACGAATGGTGTGAATGGTTTCACAAATACAGGTGTGTGAGATAAAAACAACCTGGATGACCAAAGTCTGGTGTCACAGAGGCCATTATCCACATTATCCTGATGTACTGACATACAAAGACAGGCATGTATCTCTAGCAACATACTGTCGCTACCAGAGGTGTATCTCAAGGTACAATGAATAATTGAATCTTGAGATAAAAACAACCTGGATGACCAAAGTCTGGTGTTACAGAGGCCATTATCCACATTATCCTGATGTACTGATATACAAAGACAGGCATGTATCTCTAGCAACATACTGTCGCTACCAGAGGTGTATCTCAAGGTACAATGAATAATTGAATCAACAAAACTCTAACATTCTGCAACCATGTGTTAGGTTTTGCCCTAAATATGAAATGGCATATTTGAGAATATAATTAATAATAGTTATAATAGTTATGATTATGATGATAATAATAATAATAATAATAATAATAATAATAATAGCTTACACTTATATAATGCTTTTTTCTGGACACTCCACTCAAAGTGCTTTACAGGTAATGGGGACTCCCCCCCACCACCACCAATGTGCAGCATCAACCTGGATATGCCACTGTGTTCACCAGTTACACAAGAAGTGCCTATTTCTGTTGGACATCATCATAAAAAATGTTCAATTTTACAAGGTTGAGAGTATACAGGCATCTATGCAATGGATATAAATATATTTACATATAAAAAGGCAGTGTAAGAAATGTTCACCTACTGTATTCTGAATTTTCTCAATATTGATTTACCTTCTTTATACTTCCCTAAGAAAAAAGTTATCATCATTTGATTACTGTGAAAAGCTTATCATTTAGTTTCTCACAAAGGAGAAATTCCCAAGAAATATCTTATACTACAGTTGTTCATTAAGACTATACAAACAATTGGCATTGCAATAAAGACCATTAAAGCACACTCTTTGTAAACAAGTCATTAGTCAGCACACGTCCCTCATCAAGGAAGATATAAAACAGAATTAAAAGTAAAAAAAGGTACAGTATAAAAAGAGACATGAAAACAGGAGCTTCAATGTACATTTATATATCAAAAGCACACTGTTGCAAAGATTACTGTGGTGATAAAACAGAGTTTATGCTGTTAACAAGCTTCAGATAGCTATCATTTCATGACACAGTTTTAATCACTAATAACCCTTGAAAGAGACAAAAGAAGAAAGCCTGAAGAGAGAAATATTCTCCTGTCAGAGGAGAAAGGGCTCTGAGTTTGCACCAAAGGATGTGACGGGTTACAGCTGTTTATTCACTCTAGAGCTGGCCTGTTACTCTGTTCTAACTGGGGGTTTATACATCTGTTTGTGGCAGAATGAATCAGACCTGAATTTACTTCCCTTGAGCAGCCTTTCCTTTGTTTTATTGTTCTGTCCTACACAGGGCTGGACTTGTTTGCTTCAGAACAGCTGTGCTGAACTTTATGAGTATTATAAGGTGATTCATGGAAAGGGGGGCACTTTTTTATTTTTTGGTACCCAAAAGTCATGCAGATTGTCTATTGTGACCTCTTCTACAAAACAGTGGTGGATCCTTGACAGCCCATTAGAAAAATGCCTTTATTTAAAATATATCTTTCTGAAAAGGGATCGATTTGAGGTTTTCAATTCTGCATATGTACATTTACATTCATATCAGTGTAATTTAAAACAAATGAACATCAATTTCAGAGTACTTATAAGCCACGTGTTAGATGTTTATGAACAACATATCTCCTAACATGACCTTTTGTCACAATTTAATTACCAATACAGTACATATCCTATAACTTTCACTAATAAGGCATGCATTTCGGATGTGCTGCAGTAATAAAGAGTGCCTTACAGGTGACCCCTAAAATACCAACATTTTCCTGTGATCTGTAGATGTTTTACTAGCATATCTAAACGAACATAAAAAAACAACAGAAAAAAAGTAATGGTGCTTGTTCATTAGTCATTTCTGACCAGAACTCCCCAACATGCACCCAGCTGCCATCAGGATTAGGTGAGCTTTAGTCAGCCAGTCTTCTCAAATTTTCCAACACCAGTGGCTACTGGGATTGGCTGGGAACCTACTAACTTGCAGTGACATCACGGAGATGTACTGTACACCCTCCCTCCAGTTAGCATTTACTTTCCTGGAAGACACTGCAGAGCTGGCAGCTTGTACAATGATGTACAGTATGGCTCAGACAGGTGGGCAAAACAAAGCAGCATACAAACAGTTCCTTCAGTCAGAAACTGTACCAGTGAGCCAAACTGATGAACAATTACATACTAGCTGGCTGAAAAACAGGAAAAAAACTGCTAATTACACATTTTTTTAAATAATCAAAACATAACAAACATGCAGGGATAAGACTATACATTTTCCAAAGGTGAAAGCAGAGCTTCAGGAAGTCATGGCAAAAGTATTCTTAAGGACAGAGAGGTAAGATGTGAAGCATGATGCCACACAAAGAAGCAGAACAAAAGTAAATGTTTGGTGTAAGGTTGGTCAAGCCATAGAAAAATTAAAATCCTGCATAATTAAGGTGGCAAACTGTCTAAACAGATGCCCCGAGGGTCATATTGCTCAGTCAACAAGCACTTTTATCTGCTGCCCTTTCAGATCTTTAGAGACCCAGATATAATATGAAATGACCTGTCAGCTGTGTCGGTTACTGTATCTATTGCATTGGTGATGGCTTATTTATAGTCAACTTGGTTATAATCCTTTTTCAGCTTCAACTGGTGGCGCATGAGCAGTGTTCAGGAAAGCTAGCAGTTCCAGTGGATCTTATTTCAAACTTGGGTGTTTCAAAATAGCACTAGGACACTTATAATTACTGCCCTAATCCCCCCAAATTTCATAGGTATGTCCGCCCAGAGCTGTGACTTTGTGATCAGCAATGACTGCTCTACTTGTGAGACATTTTATGTTTTTTAAGTAAGTTAAGATCCATGCTTTTACATTTTAAAAAGCTTATTCCTCATCTGTTTATTCTATGAACTCGAAGGACTTTTTTTTTGAAGAGGTAGTGTTAAATAGAGTAGGCCAATTAGCTATTCTCCCCTTTTGGTAGTTTACCTAAAAAGTGAATCTACAATTTTATCCAGTTGTTTTTTAAAAGTGCCCAGAATCTGGACCTTAACCGCCTGGCTGGAAAGCCTGTTCCAAAAATACAAAACACAAAACACAAAACTAAATGAATTCCTTAGTTTTCAAATGTGACCCTGCATCCTTGTTTTGCTATAGAGTCAGAAATACACCCTTGGGTTGATCCTTCTCTCAATCTCCATTGCTCTAGACTGACATAATTTAATTCCAATTAATCATTCTTATTATTCTTCATTGAGGCTACACTATTACGTTTGTTGTACGGTAAGCAAAACTGAACACTTTTAAGATATATATATATAAGTCCTCTATATATATATAAAATATATATAGAGTCCTTTGGCCAGGGACTTTCCTCAATATCCAACACTCGTCTCCATTAAACTGTGTTAGCTAATTTGTGATTCCACTCTCTCTCATCTCACACCCAGAGACCCCCTGTTGGTATGTTGAAGGTAAGGCATAATGAGTACTCAGAATTCAAGAGGCACCATCTACACTCTCTCAGTTGTGGGGAGAAGATAACGTTGCTAACTTGCCAAGCAGTGCCCCACTCCTAGTCATCCCTTATTTAGCAAGTCAACCTTGTTCCTCTGCAGTACACTTCCTAATCATTGAGTCTAGCAACAAACTACAGTACCACACAATACATCTGTCCAGCACCTGTGATGTCTGTCAGTATAGCCTACTTACTGTAAACTGTAAACTGTAAACTGTAAACTGTAAACTGTATTTACTCAAGCCTTTCTAGCTCACTGAGTCTCCCAGGCCTGCAAGACAGCCCAATTTGTTACTAATGGCATCTCTGCACTGGAGCTCTACCTCCTGAAGCCTAGACATAGACTGATACCCTTTTCCTACCAGCTAGTCTAATAAGCTTCTCACCTAGCCCAAGGACCAATTCTACACAAAGCCTTTCCTAACAGCTCCTTTCACTCATGAGAAATTCCACTCCCTCAAAGTGCTAATTACTCATTAAGACTAGCTGTGCCTCATTCTACAGGTTCTTCTAATTAACAGGAGGACATCTTGCCTCAGGGCCACACACTGGGCCTAGGTTTTGAGGTAAGATCGTCTAAAAAGCCAACTCTGACTACCTCACATAAAGATTTCTAATCTCTTTAGATGTTTAGCTTTCAGTTTTTTTGATACACAGTATCCCCTTTGACCTGTTCATTGTTCTGAAAATGTCTAGCACTTAATTTTAGATTCATCCTCATTATCTTTTCCTAGCCATATGTAATTTCTATACCATATTAGCCCTACACTTGTAGCATTCAGATTTAAAAATGGAAGTTTAAATGTAATTTGTTTTAAAGTTCTTTTTTGCTCTCAGAGTTGCCCTAAGCTTTTCTGATCCCACCAGAATTGGCTTGGTATAAACTCCATCTTCCAGTTTTCCAAGGTAAATAGAACTCAACAACTCGACACATACAGTACACTTTTCCAATACTTCAGTGTCTGTCTGAACGTTTGATTTAATAATGCCTGCATCATGCATTAAGACAGTATTACATTATTTAAAAGAGCTTTTAGAACTACGATATAAAGTGTTCACTATTTAAAGAAATAATATCGAAGTAAAAAATAATTGATTCATATAAACTAAAAACATAGAAAAGTTTAAAAAATATATACTGTATATATCTACTGCATACAAACATGGAAAAAAAGTACTGCCATTACAATTTTTCAGGCTCCTAGCTTGTGGTTACAACTAAATATTTTAACAATGCCGTACATTTATTCCACACCACAGCCATATACACTTGGCCCATACGTCTCACACAGTGCATTTAAAGTATTGCACAGTGACCACAAGGGATTAAATGTTCAAAGGGAGCCAACATGAGGCCCTGTTCTACTGCTGCAGGGCCTGTATTATACACAGCAAGCAGACAATTGATCAAAGATATATAATACAAGGATGTATTGGAAAACTTGAAAATTGAAAAAATTGTCAATATTGAAAAAATATTGCATATGTGTAATTATTAGTTTATGATTATATGTGTGACAATGCACATCAGCAGTCACAAAGCTCTTTCTTAGTGCCCAGTGAACTCCAGAGTATTCTCTGCTCTTCATAAGGGGATTGTGTCTCAATTAAACCATAGAAGAGTCATTCCTTCTGCTGATGCTGTGGGATTCATAACACTAGAAGGCTTCTCCCACCCAGGTGGATATTATGCTATAAAATAACCATCTAATCATTGGCCATGTGGAGATGGAACATTCACAGGCCACATCTCTGTGAGAATACCTGAACAACAGAATTTGTTGAGATATTAAAGAATGTTATCAATAAATCTGAAATATTGAGGTGAGTTTAAACTGCACTTTACAACTGTGAAAAATGTTATAAGTTCAACAGTATTGAGTGTTTTTCATTAAAAACAAAAGTGGGGTAAAAATAAGAAAACATTTGATGGTAGAATGTCATGGAATACGCAAAAGCACAGTCTTTGTATCAATGACGAAATGAACCATTTTATATTGTTGCACTTTCATCTAGCTGAATCAAAATTAAATTTCATGTGTATCTGAGGAAGTTTAAAATGTCAATGTAACACAAGAACGTGTGAACTGGATATGAATACTTATTTCTAGTACATAGTCAGAGGTGTTTTATATTGCATTCAGATTAAAGCAGCATTTCTGAAAACATGTTATTAAATCTCTAAATCGACATTATACATTTTACAATCATATCAGCATTTAATTGTCTGCTCTCTTTTGACAAGCAAATTATCAAATATAGTATATGCTCCATTTCTTCATTCACAATCTGTACTTGTGCATGTAAATTATCAAAGGGTTTGTTGGTTTTAGAAAATGTGTTCTTCTGGTTCTGAAGAGAGCAGAAGAAAATGGTCTCAGGTCATCGAAAAGAGAAAATACTGCCATTCTCTTTCGATTCATTGTGTATGAGCTGGTGTCAAAGGTTGAAAGACAAAGACACTTAACAGAACATAGATCTGTTATAAAACCACATTACCACATTGACAGCACACGTTAACAGTCTTTCTTTGGGAATAAAATGTCAAAGGTTATGTAGGGAACAGTAAGAAGCACTCTGCCAAGCAGCACCTCATCAGAAATGCAGATTGAGAGAAATGCAGTCATCCACTGGATTAGAAATACAATCTGCCTTGTGAACATGATGGATCAGGTGGCATTTCCTGCACAGCTATTTTAATTTAACAGCTATGAATGAGAACAGTCTCTGGAGAAATGAGTACAGAACCTCCATGGAAATGTTTTTTAAATGTTTTCTTAATGTTATGATGGAACAGAAATCATCTCAATCAGAATATTTTTTTTCAAAACTAAAATGGACGTTACTTACTAAAATCTTACAGTTCCACAGAAAAGTATCCACCTCCCTTTCAGATTTTCAGAATTTCTGCATCCTTTCACCAATGAATCTGAATCCTAGTGGTATATAAAGACCAAAATTTGTTGTGTATTGTGTGAAAACGTTAACACCCTCTTGGTTCAAGCAATTCAATTACAGGGATAACTAGGGACAGCTGTATGTATAATTTATTAAACAATCAGGGCTAATATGGGACAGTCCTCCTCTATAGACATGTCACAAACTTTGGCTCTGATCATCACAGCAAAGTTCTCACCACACAGAACCTAAAAAAACATTGTGGCCCCTCAAAATATAATAACCTATGAAAAAAACTAATTGATACCTATCATTCAGAAATAGGTTAAAAACTATTTCTAAAGCCCTGGGGCTCCATCACTCCACAGTCAGACACACTGACTTAAAATGAAGAAAACTTGGGATAATAGTGAATCTTACCAAGAGTGGCCATCCTGCCAAAATCACTCTATGAGAGTAGTGTAAAATCATTCAGAAGGCAAAAAGCACCTTAGAACAACATCCAGGAATCTCCTCAGCCTCTCTCACCTTGACTAAAGGTGTGCTTATGACTCCACCATCAGAAAAGCACAGTGTAAAAACAGGATTCATGGGAGGGTAGCAAGGCGGAAACCACTCCTCACTCAGTAGAACACTGACGCTTATGTCAAGTTTGCCAAAAGCATCTGGATGGCTCTCCACATATCCCCTCCATAGGAATGTTCTACGGACAGATGAGTCAAAAGTGGAACTTCTGGGGCGACATGGGTGCCGTTATGTCTGGTGAAAACAAAACACTGCATTCTACAATAAGAGCCTCATAGCAAGTCTACAAGAGAATAGATGAAGAAGACAAAATTCAATATTTTGGCATTACCAGCCCTAAATCCCATAGAAATGTTGCGGCAGGATCTGAAATGAGCAGTTTTATACTAGAGAACACTCCATTGTTACTGAGCTAAAGCAGTTGGCCATGGAGGAATGGGTCAAAATTCCTATACAGCTACTGTATGTGAGAGACCACTCACATTGGAATCACCAATTACAGGGAAATGAGTACCTATCCATGGTATGTTGAATATAAAAATATATTGTCTTGTAGATGATGTGTGTGAGAAAGATACCAACTGCATAAAGCTAACAAATTATTTCATATTTATTTTTCTCTGAAGTGCGAAGCACATCTAACTAGCCTCTAACTTCGTGTTCAGCTAATTATGTGTGACCTGGATCTGGTCAGGGAATGATATTGGTAGGAATGTCTGTTGGCTTTGGAAGAAGGCAAAGAAGGGAGCAAATTGTGCCAATATAGTTATAGTATTCATAACCACAATTCCTCACCTTTACATAGTGCTGTTAATCCCAAAGGATCTCAAAGCACTTTCTATATACTTTCCTGCATCACGGAAACCTGACTTTGTGTTGTATATTTTACGTTTGTCTTTTAAAAACAGTTTTATGGCAAAGAAATTGGTGGCAGGACTGGCATTGATGTCTTTCTGCTCAATGCTCATTATGGGTAACAGAGCAGAATTTTGTGTCAACATCCTCACTACACAGCTGTTCAGGTGGAGAAGTAATAAAATGCATCACGTGTGGGACTGAAAAATAAATTCCACACAATAATGTCCTCTTTAGGTGAATGAGTGGTAAGATTTTATGACCACTGTAAATCTACTCAATTAATCTATAGTGTGGAAACATTATATGTAAATATAACTTAAACAGATTGCCGTGACTTAACAGTTAACAGGAAGGGGGGCCTGTACTACAGTTCTGAAATGCTGCCCAGAGTCTTTCTGAAAAAGATTCAGATATGCACATGGAGGGCTAGGAAACCATTGCTCCTCATTTATCATCTCCAAGAAGAAATTGGAAATGTGCTTGGAAACGCTGAGTGGAAACCAAATTATTTAGCACAGCAGCTTTAGATAAGGGAAATGCTAAAAAATTCCATCTATCTCTCACTTGCCCTCTCTGGAGTAGTAGTGTGCTATATCGCTCAGAAGATGAAAAAGAGCAGTTCTATAATTAAACATATTTTGCAGGAAGGTTGATTTCCATTCTGTTTAAGATCTCTCATTCGATAGTTATTTTATTAATTCTCAATGCACTATAATTTGCTAAGCAAGTGATGTTTCCCCTGTCATTTGGAAGGGATATAGAAACTTCTGTCTAAAACAATAATTAAGTTTAGATAATTGCTTGTTCATGCATTTTATAACATAACATATACAGTATTCACACTTCAAAAAGATTCCCAAACTTTTTTATTTTGTATTTCATGTTTTCTGAACATGTAATGTAGGATAACATTTCATGACATTTTAGAGCAAGACTAATTCAACATGTTTTGAGTATAGACTTAATAATTATTAATTAGGCTGACACATTGACTGGCAATCAAAGTGACTTGAAAAAAAGTTATACAAATTTTTTTAACGAATTGTCTCCTCAATTTCATGCTGAGGAATACAGTATGTAAATGTCCATCTTTGTGTCCAATAGACTAGAGCCAAAAACACGTTGAATTTAATTTATCTGCCTTGTGTCTGGAAAAAAGAAGATCGTCCTCCACTTCAATATTAGATTATATAATTTTTAAAGAGCTAATTAAATAACTGCAAAAAACTGTTTTTCTTTATAAAATATATAATGATATGGGAGCAGCTGTGTGGAGTAGTGATTAGGGCTCTGGACTCCAGATGAGATGGCTGAGGATTCAAACCTCAAGACGGGCAATTCAAATTGGATATTATATGGGAAGTCACTACAAATGTTAAACATGAGAATGACACCCCTTACAATGCATTATATTTTGTAATAACAAAGAAACTTCCATATAATAGGCATACTTAAATAGCATAATGCTGCAGCAAATTCCAACTTTGTATTAACACATGACTTTATAAATTAAATTACAAGGCATGTAGCAGGTACAACATATGACAGAAACTGGTACAATAAATAATGAAACTTGGCAGGTCCTGTTAGTAGATAATAAGACAATTTAACAATGATACATTTGATAATAGGATAACATAACTGCATCACAAAAAGCAAAGGTTACTTGAACACAATAATCTTATTTATAAAAACTTGTGTATCTTTTAAAACCAGTATCCATTTTTTTCCTTCTCAATGTACTGTGAAAGAGACAATTAGAAAGACAGAAAGTACTGTACAAAGGGAGAGGAATCCTGAAGAAGATCATCAGAGTTACGACCAAAACAGAGTTTGAGCATGTCAGCGGGAAAAACCAACAACAATCAATTACTGGAGGATTATTACAAACTTTCTTCTCCATTTAAACATTTATATAAACAAATAAAAATTCTAAAAGATTGTGAAATAAGATTTCACATTATTACAACAGATTTTAGGGCATGCCAAAAGACTATATTTTGTATTGGAAATGTAAGCATATTTCAAGCATTTCACGACAAAGTTTTCATAAGAATACATAAAAATAGTTTTGGAGAGAAACTTCTAGCCAGCTCCCACTACATCACAAAGAAAGCCTCTCAAGGCATTTTATGAGTTGTATTCAAATGGCAGGGAATAGCATCAATTTGAAATCCCTCAAAACACTACTTAGGCAATTTAATTCCACATTCATTTTTCCTGAAAGCAAGATTAAAATCACTTGTATTGATGCTCAACACTTCTTTACACTGACCATATGCCACATGCTCATAGCTTTAATTTAGCTTTCTGTGGGCATTTGTCCAAATCCCAAATTTTTCAAAAATTTATAGGGAGCCAAGGATAAAGAAAACAATGATGAATGTCCGAAGGACTACAAATTAACTGTTAGCAAAGCTGAGGTGGGAAGAAATGGATCCAGAAGAGAGGGGGCCATGTGGCCTGTCCAACTTATTTGGTTGCTAGTAGTTAAGTGATCCAAGTACTGTACATCATCCAGTCATTTCTTGAAAGAAGCCAGGGTGTCAGCTTCCAAAACATGGCTGGTTAGCTTGTTCCAAACTCATACAACATTTTTTGCAAACTAGTACTTCCTGATTTCAGTTCTGAATGCACTTCCACTGTATTTGTTATGCTACAGGGATTCCTTATGCTTTGGGGCTATTTTACTGAACTTTTCTTATAAATCTATTGAGGGAGTTTTCATTCTCCTCTTAAATATATATATATATCTATGCATTAGGATAATATAGAAATGTTTCTATACTGTATATAATGTATCTGCTAAATCAAAGCCTACATTCTACTCCTTTCTCCATTGATAAACATTAAACCATGCACCCATTTCTTAACCAAGGAAACAGACCAAACAAGTTACTATACAGTATATACTGTACAGTATAGCCAGTACCATTAAAGAAAATGTTGATAAGATAAGCCATTTACAGTTTAATGAAACACTGAATTTCCTGGCATTGTATTTTAGAAATACTAGATTCATGTCTTAAATGTTCTGCTGTGAGACATATATTTTTTTAATTCCCTAACGGTATAAATAACAAAAAGATTCTATGCATTAACAGAAGTCAGTTTCTCAGTACATACAAGCTACTGATAAAAGATTCCAGGTCAAACATTATCCACGTGTCAGGATAGCTGTGTTATTAAGAGTATCCTTCATTATAAAATTACTAACAATCCACATCTACTACTATTACAAATGGTTACAAAATCCAGACAGGTTTGAAAAAAAGGAACTCTAAATCACACAGGCTGACAAACACAACATACCTGCCTAGCTTTTGCTTACCTGCTTTTATTTCCCAGTTCTTTACAAAGTAACAAAGGCAACTACTGGTGTGGTGGTTGCCATACTAAACTTGTGTAGGGGTTGTATTGGTGACTATTTTGGCAGCTACTGCTAAGCCAAATGCTTCAGGAGCTGCCAAAGCACCTAATAAATTCCAGCTTTATACTCAGCCTTGTACAAAAATTCAGGGAAAACTGATCAAAACTGATTAAATATGACACTGACCAGAACTACTCAAGATGAGAGTATCACCTCTAGGTAGATGAGTTATTAATTAATATGTTCATACACCAATAAAAGTATTACCAAAAATCAAATAGTTTTTTTTTTGTTTTCAAATACTCAGATGACAATGTGTTTTAAAAAGGTAGATAAAAAATCTGTTTACATGTTTGTTGGCAATGAAATGATCTGCTTCTGGAAAGATATGCCTTGTCTTTAGATTCCAGTCCCTGTGAAATGCATTATGTCTACTGACTGTGTTCAATTAAGTTTCTGTAAGTGTGTGATGCAGAGCCTTGGCTAATTGTTCTGAAATTATTCACTAGCTAGGTTTTTAGGTAAAAATGAAAATACATTATCATTGAAATTAAGCGTAATTATAAAGCTATTGTGTATATGAATAGCTCACTGACAAAACATGAACTGCACTGCAATAACGTGATTGCACACCAACAGGAGAATTTCAACAGACATATCAACAGGAGGAGGGAGATTATGAACGCTATTCCTGTTGCAGTAAACAAACCCATGTGTTTACCACAATATACCATCTGGATATCCCAAAATATACCCTTCTGAGTTTTTATTAGTTAAATGCAAGTTACCTACAAAATGTTTTTTCATCACAGTTAAAAACAATAACACCCCTGGGGTCTTCTAATTTAGCTAGAGTGAATCACCCATTAAAGGTCAAAGTGGATTTGAACAGAATTTTAACACTAGAGCCAACAGTCAAGTCATTTTTGTTATTTATTTCTATTTATTGAGACTACAGTATTCGATATTACACTGCCTTATAGATACTAGAGACTTTCTTTTATCAACTTTGATAAAATGTAAATTTACAGAACTTACCCTTCAGCTTTCCCAGTATAATAGGTTTCATCTGTGTTATACTGCTATGATGATTTTTTGTTAACTGACACTGTTACGATGATTTCACTCCTCAGGTGACTCTAGAATATCTAAACGCTCAGCAGCAAGCGTAGTAGGTTTGGTGCTCGGCTGTGCTATATGAATCTCACTGAAAATAGTACACCCATGGACTGCAGTGTCCACTTTGATGTTGTTTTAAGACATTATTGAGACAGACTGTAGTACTGGTATAATACCTGAACCCCCTGCATGAAGCTCTGAGATTACTTTGGAACAAAAGTCCTGGTAGACTATTTCTTCTTGTTGGCCACAATGCATCAAGGAATTCCTATTATATTATATATCCCAGTATATTGTTGAACTCAAAATAAGCTTGAATCAGTGAGAAAATGCTGTAATGAAAAAAGCTACGTTGCTGAGCTATGTGATTTTGTTTGAGAATTCAATGGGTTATATCATGTTTAGTCAAAGTTATATTTATTTCTATTAATAATCTAAGATCTTATCTTATATCATGTTAAGTCAAAGTTATATTTATTTCTATTGTATTCCAAATAGGTGAATGGTGAATTAATTTACACTGCTTACAGAAGTGATTGTGATTCTCATATCTGGCTAAAACAGCTCTTCTGAATGTAATTCTGACAGGGACTTTAACAAAATTTATCTTATTTTAATATTCCAATATACAGTATATTGTTTTAAAACAAACTAATTGACTTTAAACAACACCCTGAAGGATTTCTTAAGAATTCCTTTATGAAACATTCTACAAAGCCTCCACAATGAACTTTTTTATAAATAAGTCCTATGTTTTGTGCACTTACTGTATGTACCTCAATTCTTAGGTTAAGACATCAACACCAAGCTGTTAAGCTTGTGTACAATAAAGACCATGTTTATTACAGAGCATGTCAAGATACTCTATATTTTGTCTTGCAGTTTCATTTTTGAAAAAAACATTTTATGCTTATGTTTCATTCACAACAGAAAATTAGATCATAGTCTCTAAAACCAAATAATACGCTACTTATTTTTATGAACATTTTCATATTATCTCTCTGAGTGATATGAGTTTTTAACAGTCTTTTAAAATAAAAACAACTTAATTATTTAAAATGTGTTTTTTTATTCCTCTACCCTTTTATCCAGACACCAGTGTAAGTATATTTTCAATCAAAACACTTTTTCAGGCATGTAAGAACATAACAGAGTGCTTCTACATAATTATAGATACAGGTAAGTACGTAGGCAGATGTGATTAATGGATAGAATCTTACAAGTCTGGGTCAGACTTTTTATAAGATAATTCTTATAGTAACTCAAGTCTCTGTTAATGAAGCATGTTCATTTGAGATGGTATGACTGCATACTACATTAGCTCTTAGATGGAACTTGGCATCTTTTAATTGTTTCTAATTTAATTTAAAACCAGTTTCAAAGCAAGGGGGTATTTTCTAAGATGCAGAGAAACTTTGATCAATGCAAATGTTAAGTTTACCTTAATTTACCTTAGTTAATTAAGTTCTAGGTAAATGAATAAGTGTCACCCAACAGTCCACACCATAAAACAGGCAGGTATAGAAGAAGACAGGGACAGATTGAAGGGGAGGAACAAGAGACAAGAGAGCATGAAGGCAAGAGCTCCTTGTTCCAGATAAGCTCTATTTGTAACCCACAATTTGTAACAATATTTGGAATAGATCATTCAGAAAGAACAGATTGTGTTTTTTCGGGAACTCTGATTTCATGTGTAAAGGATCCTTTGGTTAAAAACAGCCTCTCCTAGTTAGTAGGTACGTTTTAAGCACAGGGACAAAGGTTATTCATTTGGTGGCATCTGGGTTTACAGAGACAGAGAGCTAACTACAGATTGTATTATATTTAGTTTAGAAGGCAGTTTATCTCTTAATTTTGCCTTTGTAGCCAGGAGCTATAATATATTAACAACTCACAACTTGCAACCCACTGAAACTAAACAGGTATGAGCCTGACCAGTACCTGGACTGGAGACCTATTGGGAAATCTAAGGTTGCCTCTGGAAGAGATGTTAGTGGGACCCTGGGACCAGTAGGTAGTGCTCACCCTGTGGTTGATGTGGGTCCTAATGCCCGAGTTAGGGGATATTAAAGCAAAGTGACACTAAACCGTAAAAAGGCGCTGTTTTTCAGATGAAACGAGGTCCTGTGGGACCCTGGGACCAGTAGGTAGTGCTCACCCTGTGGTTGATGTGGGTCCTAATGCCCTAGTTAGGGGATATTAAAGTAAAGTGACACTAAACCGTAAAAAGGCGCTGTTCTTCAGATGAAACGAGGTCCTGACTTTCTATGGTCATTAAAAATCCTAGAAATGCACTATATAATAATTACAATACTACTACTACTAATAATAATTATAATTATAAGAATAGGTATATTCTCTAAACGCTTTAACCAATTGAGGGTCACAGGGGAGCAGAAACAGGCACAAAATGGCATACCCCCTGGACAGGATGCGAGTCCATCGCAGAGCACATACAGATACAAACATGGACACCATGGCAAGGACAGTTTTCCCAGAAACCACTTGAAAAAATTCTTCAAAATCAAAATATGTTAAAAAAAACCTTTTCATTAATTAAAACAAAACTCTAAAGAGATCTCTCCAGGCCAACAAAGTTATTACACTTACACTAAATGCAATCGACAATGCTGAACCCAGAAAATATTACTAAATATAAATTAGGATACATTTTCTTCTAGAACAGAACAAAGCTAAGATGTATAACAATGATCCAACTGGTTTACAAAAATAAACAGGCCATAATATATTGTAATATATATTATAATAGAAATCACAGTCTTTACATTTTTTAGCAAATAGCAGAGATTTTCAAATGTATTAAATTAAATGTACAACAATATTCATTGACTCAATAACCTGTTCTGGATCTCCATTTACTTTATCTTTTTAAAAATCGGGGATATAAAATCCTGAAATCCAAAATGACTGATTCTGTTGGACAACTTATTTTAACCATTACATAAAAATATTGCAATTAATACAGTATGTGCATATGCTTTAATGCATTCCCTGTGAGTGATATTTGAGGACTACTGTTGAAAAACACTGGTAGTTTAGCACACATATTGAACAAACATGTTGGAAAAGAAGATGCTGAGGAGCTCTCATCCATTCCAATACTCATTCCAGAGAAAGCCTCAGGCTACTGGTAGAATGAACCCTGTAACAACCTACAGTTCAATGGTTCAAGGTGCTGCTAATCTCCAGATGTAGCAGGATTAAGCAGGGTTAGATTGGTCAATCACCTCCCAGTCAGTCCAGAGAGTCTGAGAGGGAATCTCTGTCAAACAACCGTACCTCTGCAGCTGAGTGGAGAGCCTGCAGCTTTAGCAGTGCGAGTAGAAGCCGCATCTGCTTTTCATAAACCTCTCAGAGAAATAGTGACTGTGCAGCTTCATTTGTCCTCCAAGCTCAACAGAGAATGTTAAGTTGAGATGAAAAACAATCAGAGAATCGCAACTGGAAAATATAATAGATACTGGCAATTAGAGTAAAAAAAATGTCTTATATAATCTGTAAAAAAATAATAGTAAGTTCATCATGAGGTAAGATCAGGCAATCTTCTGGGCACCATAAAAACATATGAAAAATTAAAAACAAGAGGAGGTAATAACAATATTAGTAGTAATAATATGAATGTCCTATGCAGCATCTACATTGCACTCATGTCGCACCTCCTGTCAGTACCCAGGCAATGCCCGGGGAAGATAATGATCTGACTAGCTGACAGAGGAGAAGAGAAGCTTTGGGAGAGGACTCTTGAAGTATGTTAGTCCAAATCCCAAAGCCAAGATGATAAACAAAAAGAACACCATTGCCAGGCCAGCAGCCACGTGCAGCCTCATCGAAGTTCTTGCTGCTCAGCAGTCAAAATCACTCCTTTACATTTCTTTTATTTGGGGCGGTGCCTTGGCTCTCTGGCTAAGGATCTGCGCCTGTGGCTGGAAGGTTGGCGGTTCAAATCCAGCAGCCAGCAGAGGAATCCTACTCTGTTGGGCCCCGAAGCAGGGCCCTTACGGCAGAGGTGCCGTATAAATGGCTGACCCTGCACTCTGACCCCAAGCTTCTCTCTCCCTGCCTCCCTGCCTGTCTGTCTCATGGAGAGCAAGCTGCGGTATTCTAACAGACGAATTCCTAATGTAAGAAATTGGTCAATAAAGTGATCTTATCTTACACATCCGATGACTATAACCCACAAGATACTCAAAAAGTTCCAAAACAGTCCTCACCTGCTAATACAGTAGGACATATTTAATCCACCAAAGACAGGATTGCCTTTAAAAAAGCCAATCTGGAAAAATTCTCCCCAACAAGACCAAAGCAGACTTCATCTGGGCTTGAGAAAGGGAATCACTGGGACTAAACAAACAAGTACTTCATCATTTCCCTAACCAACAAACTCCAGGCTTTCAACTTCCAAGAAAAGAGTGTTCCACTCTGAACCACTTTAGGACTGGTCATGGTCCATGTCTTGCCAACTTACAGTATATAGTTTGGGAATCAGTGCAAACCCTCTTTTTCCTGTGGAATGGAGCAAATTAAGTAGCACATCCTACTCACACTGCCAGACCAAAAGCTATCACTTGGCTTGACTTTGCATTCACTAAATAGTTTGCAACACTGACTAGTCAACTAATTAATACACCAGAACCTAGACTGTTGATATAAATTAAGTTCAGTGGTCCTAATACAGATTCTTCTGTTACTCCAAAGCTTTATGTGCCCAGAGGAAACAAAGTAATGGCACTTCAAATGGCACTTCAAGGTGTTGAAGCTTTATAAAGTTTAAATGACCAAAACTACTATCTACCATCAAACCTCAGTTGACTCAAGATTTATCATTTTTGTTTTATTTTCCATTTTCAAAAGTGTTTCTGTATTATTTGTAATTTGCCATTTTTAAAAAGTGTATCTGAGGTATACAGTACAGGCCAGTTTAGGTCACTGATTCAAGTGCCTCAGGTTGTAAAGGTTAGTGATAGAATGGTTTATGAATAACCCATGAAGGCTCATGACCAGGGTCAGTAATTGGTCATGTATTCATGGCTGTTTTGCAAAACTTTTATTTTTTTTTATTGGGTGACACTTATTTTTTATTTTTTAAGAATCATTTGAAACTGAACTTGAACATATGACACAATAAGAAGAGAAATAGTAGTCAATGCAACCTTACAGTTTTATGCATTTTGTGATTTCATATTGGGTGGATAAAAAATAAAAAATAATTGATGATTCAAAAATTAAAATAAAATACACCAGAATTTGGAATCGTAACACAACTGGGGTAGACTAATAATAGTTTCTATGTAAATGTGTCTAAATTCTCTTGGAGAACTCTGTATTAATTGTCTGTCCCTTCTCCCTCCCTTCTCCATCAGAGCAAAGGCATGATTTATGGATGTGCTCATAAACAATGCCTTAATACAGAATAGGTATGTTCAGATATGAACAGGAACATGAGCCCGCTGTTTTTGTTCCTGGTAGACGAATTGTTAAAGCAATAATAACTGATGATCTAGATTTAAAATTAATGACTTAGGCACAGCGGCGCAGTGGTTAGCATTACTGCCTTGCAGAGCTGAGGCCCTGAGATTAATTCCGGACTTAGGTGTCATTGGCGTGGAGTTTGTATGTTTCCCCTGTAATCGTGAGTTTCCTCCAGGTGCTCCGATTTCCTGCCATAGGCAAAAAACATACTTGATCTTGTAGGTTACTTGGCTTCTGGAACAGTGTGGCCTGTGTGTGCATGTCTTTGTCTCTGCCCTACAAGAGACCGGTATCTCACCCAGGCTGTACCCTGTCCTGCGCCAGTTGTTTATCATGATAGGTTCCTGCCTCCCTGCGACCCTGAATTGGATGAAGCAGTTAGGAAATGGAAAAAAATGGGCTAATAATCTCCAAGACAACTCTCTAGAAAATAGTTTCATATTAAACTCTTTCATCCTTTTTCTTGGAGTCTGAATGAAATTAGACAGACTTCATAAGGTCAAAGGTGCTTTCCCAAACAGTGTTTCAAACACATCCAGGTGTTTTTCAGTTTCAGGATAAAGCTATGGCTAATTAAGAGCATTTTCATAATGCAAAACGAGCATTTCAGGATCTCAAAAAGAGCAAAATGTGTAAATAAAATAAAAGTTACTAAACCAACTTTACAGTATCAGGCTTTTCACAATATTTAACATAGGTTTGAATGAAAATGCTAGTTAGCCCTTTTTTATTTATGAAAAGAAGAAATGAAGAAAATATGCTTATCTAGGCTTTAATGGTATACTGTAACTAACAACTTTCTGTAGGCCAGCTATCCAGCTTTGATACCAGTTATACTGCGTATTAAAGTTCCATAATATATGGTGTGAAAGTATACTTCACTAGTGGGAAAAGATAACAGCATAGAATTCTTTGATGTAAACTATTTGTGCATTTAAAATAAATCTGACATCCAAAGAACATAAGAAGAATATAAGAAGATATTATATTTATCATGCTGAACAGTTAAAAATTTATGTCAAGAGAAGGTACCGTGTTCTTTGAACTGGATGAATTTGTGCACATTGAAAATGTGGAACCTGCACAAAGCTCTGTGAAGTGTGAACTTGGGAGTCAGATAGAGGATGACCCACATCATCTGGGGAGCTTCCAGCTGACATGGAGACCAAGGTCATCTGTGGTCGACCAGTGCACCCTTACGGTAAAACAGAATTGACAGATTTCTCTGTCAAGCCAGAAATAGCTGTTTCTATACCAATAATCAGGAAATTGCTACAGGAATATGTGAAACTTCACAGCCACAGTGTCGATGGACACATGAGCAATAGTGTGGTATCTAGCAAGCAGCTGCTACAAATTCCCATAATTCAAAGCAACTGCCCTTAACGCTGTAACTCTGCAAGATGTGTCTTGTAAGATACATACAGTGGGCTCAATAACTATTTGCACCTTTGATAAAGATATTGAAAAAAAGCCCTATAAAATAAACAGCACAGATAATGATCAATATTTTATGCTCCCCAAAATGAGAAAACTATAGGCTTTTATTCTAATATAATTGTGTATCAAAACTTATATGTTTAAAAGAGCAATGGGTAAAGATTTTAAATGAAAATGAGTAAATGAAAAAACATAGGTTTCCCAATTATTGTGTCTCCTGTTTCTCCTGGTGCAATCTCCTCTGGCACAGATAACAGCATAAAGCCTTTTCTTAAGGTTGGAGAACACATTGGGAGAAATCTTAGACAATTCCTCTATGTAGAAATTTTTCAGATCCTCATCTGTCCTTATGGACTGCTCCCTTCAATTCAGACCATGGGTTTGCAATTGAATTTAGATTGGAGACTGAGATAGCCATTGCAAATGTTGATTTTGGTTTCATTTCTTTGTTGACTGTTATTTGTTTATTGTCATTTTCATGCTGCAAGGTCCACCTGCGACTAAGCCGCAGCTTTCTGCCAGAAACAACCTGGTTTTTGGCCAGAATATCCTGATACATAGCCATTGATCTTAACAAGGGCCCAAGTGCCAGTGGCAGAAATAGAGCCCCACAATATCAACGATCCACCGCCCGATTTCGTGGTGAGTATGAGATTCTTTTCTTTTCCCTTATGTGACACCAAACTGATGGTATGAGTTGCCAAAGAGTTCTTTTTTTTGTGGTCTCTTTACACCATAGCACCCGTCCCAATTCCCCAATGGTGTTTGGCAAACTCCAGCAGTTTAAATTTCTTTCTTATTGTCAGCAAGAGCTGTCTTCTGGCAACCCTTCCAAATAGCCCATTGGCATGGATGCACCATCTAATTGTTGATATGGCGATTTGGTGACCCTATGATTCGATAATAACAATAAACTTTATTTTATATCACGCCTTTAAAGGTGGCTTCTCAAAGCGCTTTACAGAATGACAACAACAATAAAAAGAATACACAAGATAAAACATCATTACAAGACACAGAGGAGACTGTGGATGGTGGTAATAAGTAAAGTAGGAGCAGAAGGGTAAAGAATGGAACCAGTTAAGTAAAGGCTCTTCTAAAGAAGAAGGTTTTGAGTCTGGATTTGAAGGAGTTTAGAGAAACTACTTGGGAAGAAAGTATGTCAGAGCTTGGGGGCATAACAGGAGAAGCCCTGTCACCCACAGAACATAGACGGGCTTGTGGGATAGTTAGGAGACCAGAATTAGAAGAGCGAAGGTTGCGAGGAGGGAAATAGAGTGATAATAGTTCAGACAGTTACTGAGGTGCCAAACCATGCAGAGCCTTATAGGTGAGTATGAGGATTTTAAAGTCCACACGGAATTTGACAGGAAGCCAGTGCAAGGACTCCAAGATAGGAGTAATGTGAACACTTGCACTAGACCTGGTCAGGATTCTGGCTGCCGAATTTTGGACATACTGCAGTTTGTTCAATGTAGATTTAGATTCAACCAGACTCTGCAGTTCTCCAACTGTGACCCTTCCAATCTTTCTCACTGTGCGTGGGGACAAGGTGCACTTGCCTACTTTTCCTGTAAGTTAACCTCTCTTTTAGTGGTTTTGAACTTCTTGATTAATAGTGTCTAATAGTGTTAAGTGGTATATTTAACTTTTTATGTATTTTTTTATCAATTATTTGATTCGTGAAGATCAACAACCATTTGCCTCCTTCAATTTGCCAGTTTTTTGCCTTTCCCCACGGTGATGGAAGACAAAAGGTTTTCACATGTGTGTTACTGTACATCTTTATTTAAAGACCAATGAAACAGGAGGTCCACAAAAATCATTCCTTCACACTGGGTTGTTTTTAAGCAGAAATTCATTGCATATTTCCTGATGTTTGATTTTCTTGAACAATGTTGGAGATCCAGTAATTTTGATACTTATGTTTTTGAGAAAAAATAGTATTACTCATTTAAAAACATTTATTTTGATTATTATTCTATGTAGGAAATAAATATAGCTACAGAAGATAATGTCTGTATGCCTAAAAAAAACAAAGCATCCACCTAAAGAACCTGCTATGTTGAACCCGTCTTGTTCAGACTTGCACACTGCTGTAGATTCCATCAGGTGAAAAGCCAACTGCATTTTTTACACTGAAAGTATCTGTAGAGGAGACTGGGTGTTACAAGCACTGCCGGTGGAAAAAAGGAATGTCAGCTCCAGAAATCAAAGTTGCATGACTTGTTTTGTACCTTACCTCTGATTATGCACAATACATTATTTTTATGTAAAGATGCATGAAAAAGGTAAGCTACAGTATAATTAAAACTACTGTACTACTATATTGCAATAAGTATTTCATAAACATACAGTAATGAGTCCAATCACAGTGGCTTGTTTGTGTCGCATGGTTTTAAAATTCAGTTGGGAATTAATCTGAAATAAAATCCGAAAACAAAACAAACAAAAAGACTTATATCACAAATGCTGTCTGCACACTTAATTGTAAGTCCATCGAGTTCTATTTAAAAAGATGACAACTTGCTAGCTATGTTCAATTTAATCGAGTAGACTGTGAAATTCTTTGCATGCCTGTTGTTCAGTATGTAACAATAAGAATGTGGGGTACTCTGTGCATAATAGCATGTAATTAAAATATTTATGCAGTGTAGCCCTCCTTCTTACAAAAGAGATCTGTCCTCATGCTGTGGTGAGGAAATGAAGCTGCTTCAGAGGAGGACGGGGGAATTAGAAAGCACTGGAGGGTCAGTACCCCAGCCATTGTTTGATGTTCAGCATGCCCAGGCAGCATTTTAGCAAAGCCAGCTCAACATTCAACATAAGGGAATGCAGGACACAGAGACTTCATGCAGGCTTTTCGACAAGGACCTGTGACTCTGAGGTGACTGAGAAACCCACCACTGAGCCTCAGCCCTCTTTAGCATGGCCACAGCAATAAAAGGCCAAATTAAATAGTTTTATGTCCAGCCCCTTCTTGTCGTACAAGAAGATTCCTGACAAAGATTTTCTGAAAATGAAGATGGTGTATATGAACAGACATTTGCATTGATAAGCATCCTGTTTATTATAGGCTTTATTATGAAGAACAAAACTCTACATAATATTATTTTAACAAAAGTGCTTCAAGCATACACCATGATATAGTCTTTATAAATGTGTTATTTCACCCCCAGAATACTTTCATCTGAAATGACTGAGTTTCTAAATGAAGACCCTGTTCAAAGGGTCAAAGGAAGAGATATCCAACTGTCATAGCAAGATAACTGCTCATGGAATATGTGTAGAAGATTGTTCATATGGCGTAGCATGCATTGACAATTGTCTTAGTTATACAATGATCACATTTTCTTATAACTTTTTGTTCAAGACTAATAACAGTCTTTAATTCCTTTAATCAGTCTGTGTATGATATTAACTGTAAGTCAGCTTGCTCTTCCTTAAGCTCTTTCCTGAGGAAAGCTGTACTTTTTTAGTGTGGTGGGTAAAAGCATAAAATAACATTATGAAACCTAATCTGTAACATAACGTCTTGGATTTCTGCACTTTCAATCTTACAATAAGGACAGAAAGAACTGTAGATTAGGTTGCTCTCCATAGTGTGACTCTTCTCAAAATTACAAACAAAATAATATGTCTTTCCAACAAAAATGCATGCAGAACTCTACTTTTACATTTTTCAAAGAAACTAATAAAATGCCCTTTACTGTTGTACCCTTTTGAATGCATAGAAAACCTGACAAAGTAATTTTTTTTCATTAAAGCACATTTTAGTACATAATCTTCTGAAGAGATTTTTTGTGTAAGAACCCCTACTGACAGTCCACTGGCGCTCATGTCTTTCACTTTCATACCTCAGACCACAGTATTCTACTGTAACATCATTGCAGTAAACAGTGTGCTACAGTACCACTCTCCATTAGGGACAATGTCTGTCAGTTTATACTTGCTAAACATTTATGAAGTAAATCATGTACTGTATCTGCCTTATTATCTGTCTCACCTTATTTTTGATAAAAGTTGCATTTCAGATCCCTTTTCTTTTTAAAATCTGACAGCTGAGAACAATTTCTTTACCAACGCCTCTAGAGGTTGCATACGCCCAAAGCAGTTCACTTTGCAGAGTGACTGCTTGTACCCTTTCTTCTTATCAACACCACCTGCAGAGCATTGCAAGTGTGACTGCTCCAATGCACAGAAGGATTATCGCAAATGTTTGTGCAGTGGTTCTGAACCACAGGTGTAAATTCAGCCCTGGCCTCCTGCTACTGTGAAGTACTTTCTGAACAATGCGGAATGTTTTACAATGGTTGAAGTAGCATTGGCTAGCCACTAACACAGGCTTCATATTGTACATTTACTATAAAGATGTTTTCTGAACCCCATCTTTTAAATTATACTGTATGCAATATCATCACATAAAGGTGTAAATATACAGTTAATGGAATATGCTCATCCATCTTTAACACAATCTTGTTGAGACTTTCTATTGCACGTCATCAGAAAAATGCATACAAAAGCTATGTAAATAAGACTTGCACAGAGTGGTCTGCCTTTGTATCGTCATTCTGGTGCATCTTCAAACAATTCCTCAAAAAGTCCTGAAAGACACGAGTGTGTGTCTTATTGGACCTTGGGTGACACACAGGGAGGGTTTTCAAAGTACATAAGAGAGTGCATGAATCAATCCACCTGGATTCAGGCAAGTCCTTGAAAGCCTTGCTTTGAGAGATCAGGGCAGATTACAACAGGAATGCATCTGCTACTGTAGGCCCTGCCAACCTTTTCCGGCACAAAGGAATACTGTACTTCACTTTGACAAGGTAGATATACAAGTTCAGGAGTCAGTTTTGTTAAGTTTCACATCCAGGGATTCTTAAGAAAACTTTATGATTTAATGAATGATTTAAAGTTTTACAGCAGATTGATGTTATCTGTTTTTCTATGTCCTGTGACATATCAAACTGTGATCCTTTCCAGTACAGTCTAAAAACATTGACCCTTAATATGTTCAAATGTGTCAACATTTCCATTTTACAAACAGGTTTCAAAAGCACTAATATGTGTCTAAAATGTGCTTTTTATTTTTTGAACTGACTCAAACACTCAATATTGGAGAAACCATAAACTATAGAGAAGCTGGAGCAAACTGCTGATGACACATTCTGCTTTATCATCCAATCCATATTACACAATGTGTCACTCTGTACGGGCCTATAGATCATTCCCTGGACTTCCAAATGCTGTCTCTATCACTTTGTGAAATAAAGAGCTGGTGTGGAACTGACATCATTAGTCCAGTTTTCAACTGCTGGTGAACACACTGTAGAAAACAAACACAGGGATTTAACAAGCAGAAACTGTTAGACTTCACAGCACTTTTAACAGCACTGTCTGTGCATGTCCTATATTCTTAACATACTGTACAGTACATGTATTTGGAGTTTTCATAACTCCCAGTATGAAACATATAACTACTAGTTAAAGAGCCATGGTGCCAACAGCAGCCTTGCAAAACATGTCACCTACAAGGAGTGGAACCAAGCTACAATATGAGCTTTGTGATCACCACTAAAGGCCTAGAGCACAGTGATGTGATCCTGAGGGTGTATAGTACACAGCTTAATTTCTAATTTATTGACAGAGGTTTGTAATGAGCAACAGGAGTGAATTACAGGACAGGACCCTCCCAGGCAATTAAACCACATTCAACCGTTGCTCACCTAAACCAATGAAGTGACAAGAGTGTAACCTGTTCATTACAAGAAGAAAATGACAAAGTCTGGATTCATACCAAAGACCACTAGGCTGAGGCTTTCTTCAGCAAACACTAGATGTGAGTTAGAAGGCATATTGTACAACTTAATACAGTATATCTCAACATTCAAAATATGCCCACTGTCAATGTTAAGATCTTCCATATACTGTAAGCAGCACACAAATTTGATGTGAATTTGCCTTATCAGAGTGTCAGATATGCCTTAACACTACTGAAAATAGGTCATTGAATTTTATAAGCCTTATTATAAGCCAATTTATAGAAATTTACTGTTCTACAAAACTAATTTGGATCAAAAGACCTCACAACTGTCATGATTTTAAGAACGCAACTTGATTCACCCTGCAGACATTAATCCTCTAACCTCCTTTACGTTTTTAGCACTGTAATGCATTTATGTTGATCTTTGATGAAGAGGTCTTTTGACCTTCACTACCTGATAGGAAAAAGACTTCAGGATTGAAAACGATTCTACTGTTCTCTTCCAGTTATAGTACTTTAGAATTGCCCAAAATAAACCATTATACATCTAAAGCTTTCATACTGCCCTGTATACGGTAACGTCTTCCACAACAGAATTCCTCTATTATTAGTAACATTCACATCTACCATATTGTCCTATTAAAAAAAGAACAATATGTGTCTTAGTCTCAGTTCAATATAAATTTTCAAAACAAAATGACTGTGCAAATACTCATGTACAGAAGGCTTCAAAGATTATGCATTTTGAGATTGTACAGGTGGTGATGCAAAATAACGGGAAAGTAAAGCAGGGAGGGAACAGCTTGCAGCCCTATTCCCCATTATCCCAGTCATGACACATGCAGACCACCCACTTAGCCGGGGGTGTCTGGGACCTAGGTAAAAAATGTTTAGCCTCCATGATCACTAATGCTGGACTAACTAGAACACAAATGTTACCCTATGCAGTCACAGTTACATGATATGGCCTAAAATATACCAAGACACTACCAGAATAATTTCATTTCTCAAATAAAACATGACAAATGCAACAACAGATAAAAGTTTTGGAAAGCCAGTTACAATGCTAAAATTCTGTCATTTTCTGCTTTAAATTAATGTTAATAGCTAAATCTCTGACTGCATTCGTGATGGCTGAACCTCAGTAACCATTCTTGTAAATGACTCCAGTTGCAGTCCCTAGCTTTGCAATACGCATAAAAACAAAACATAAAAAGCCCCAGCAGCCATTTTAACCACTCCTTTCACTGCACACCTTCCAATAGTTCAGCAGGTTTCTCATATACATTTTACATTCCTTTACAGGTCATTTTTTATTTTTATTTTAGTACAGCTCTGTAGAAAGTACAATAGAGGACGATTTTGGAACAATGCCAGTATTATAACCTGAACTATTAAGTTGTGCGGTCTGTTTTAAATACAAATCAAACTGAACATCTTCTAAAACAGTGCAATGGTATGTACGTCTTAAACAACCAGTTTATAGCATTAACTTCTTTTGCTTTGCTTCGGAGTCTCTTTTCAAATCTTATGGTCACTGCACCCAATGACCTCCTTTTTAATGGTTTACCGTTCCCCAACTCTGGCTTCAGGAATTCCCCTCTCCCTGCTGGAGCCACACCATGACTAATGCCTGTTCCTTGTGTCCCTGTGTGGCCATGGGGCTGGGGGGGTGGTGGCTCATTCCAAGGGCCAATGGCTTCCTTTGCACTGGTGCTTCACAGAACGCTCCAAGACAACACTCACTCACAATTTTGAATTCACTGGAGCCTCTTTTTGTCGCTGTGCTTTATTCTTCGGAAGAACAAAAAAACCTCATTGTCTGTTGTAATAAAGCAGTAGAAGTGCTGTGTCATGAGTAGCTCCGAAACAAGTTACTTAATGTATCTGCAGGAACCATTATCCTGCTCTACAGATAATGCACATGACATTTTGAGGTATGAAAAAACACTAGAAGTGAAAGTTCCTGCTTGTTAACAGTGTAATGAGGTTTTGAAGTACAATTAAAAATGCAATATACTGTACCCTGCTGTAATTGAAATACAGTAGATGCTTTTGATTATAATTCTGAAGTATACCTCATATAATGATTGCACATACTGTACTGTAACTTAACATAACCTCAAGCATAGAAGCCCTTGTGTTTTCAATTTTCAGCTTCAAGTATTTGAGAGAACTTGGCTTTGTCTAGTTAATGTTTATCATTTGGAAGACTTGAACAATATATTCAGGCCAAAATAAAATTTCATTACTTCTGTGTTTAGGGGAGAACATAAACTGCAATTACAGAAGAAGGCGCCATAGTAAAGTTAAAACTTTCTTCTCAGGATTCAGTCTTGTTTAAACACATTTCAAGGCCTAATGACTAGGATATGAAAAACTGAAAAAAAACTGCAGTGGAGCCATTTTGATCGATGAGATGGTAACAACAGCCCAGTCTGTGAATCAGGCTCATCCACATGTTAGAAGTCTGGGAGATCACTTCTTCAAAGTGGATATGATACAAAATAGCTGTTACACATCTGCACAGTGGGGGAGCCACCATATATCTGAACATAAAATAGTATTTATGTACAGAAATTACATAGCTTTGAATTTTCAATGTATAACTAAACTCATTAATTAAACCACACTTTAGGAAAACAACACTTTTTTGGTAAATTAAAATGGAAAGAATAAGTCTATGTTTACTTGCCAGAGTCCCGTCGGGTTCCATGGTTGCAGAGAAACCAAAACTCTCCCAATTGAAAGGGCGTGATAGAACAGACATCATTCTCTTTAGAAAGACATATTTCAAACAAATCTATATACTAATAACATATCACACACACAAATACTACAGAGAGTGTGCAAATTATTTATTATTTTTCTATCTTTTATCTGAAGTCATATTGATGGTGTGCTTCTTGCAAGGGACCAATGACCTCTGATCAATGCTTCTGAAGTCCAGACATGTGAAAAGTACAAGTATTCACATGGGCTTAAATGTGAGCTTAACCATGATCACTGAAGAAAGACACTACTCTGTCTTCCAGGACAGTGGGGATTAGTGATAAGCCAACATATTCACTTCACAAGATGTGATACGAGACTCCTTTTGTTGTTACTTCGTCTTTTCATTAAATAAATTAAGGCTTTTAAGCCCCAACAGTGAGCAGACAGTGGATTGCAGAACTTCCATGTGATTTAGGTCCAGAACTTAGAACACCATCAATATTTCAGTGTTCATAACACCATCCAAGATCCCAGTACTACAGTTTGAACAGAAATTGTGACATGAATTAACCAGCTCTAAGACAGCAACACACAGTGCAGGAACTGTCAATTGGGTTTCTGAATAATAGTGATGATTAATACTGCTGTTAAATATACATTCCAAGTCATTGGTAGCCTAAAGTGTTATTCAGTTGCAAATACCAGAACATATTTATAACCACTGACATAAGTATTTATATATACAATATATTTGAATCCCAGATCCACCCTATTATGTAAATAAGGACTAAGAAATGTTGTACCAGTTATATTGTACTGTACATACCCCATATGAGAGGAAAGTGACAGGAAAGACCTATACTAGCAATTGCTGCATTACCCTATGGGTTAAAACAGTCAAGCTGGAGAAGCTGTGTGCAACAGAATAGCACATATTCTAAAAATAACTTTAAATGTGGGGCAGAAGTAAGACTATTCCAGTTACACCATAAGGACACATTCAAGCCTCAACAACTCAGGGAAAAGCTTCCTCACCTTTTTCTGTTATTCATTAAGACATGATATGTCAGGTATGTCAGATTATTTATATTTTATTTGTCAGAAATATAAGATTTTTCAAGGAACTATTGTGAGGGTTTTTATTTATAAATGAGTGTGTATTTACAGTAAATAAAATCAAGAATATCCCTGGTAAACAGGGTCACTTTCATATATGAATCCACTTTATCCTAAAGTCATTCCTTTGGGATTTGAAAATCCCATCTCGATTATAAAGGCATGTACAACCAATTAACTCAATTAGAAATACAGAATGTTATCTTTAGTTAGTGTCAGTGAGAAAAATGTTATAAATTAGTTTCAGCCAGATGTACAGACTGCTGTTTGGTGATTTAGGTTCTGACACTAACATAAATACAGTACCTTGATTGTAGCAGTGAAAAACAACTAAATATGTCAAATAACTATTCCATCAGTATCTTGACTGAGACAGAACTGAGGAGACCGAGACAGTGGTTCCTATTATCGGTGACAGTGGGACCAACCGACAGTGGTTTTACAGAGGCTTCTCTCACAGTGAACCATCTGCATTCACAACTACAGGATGTATCTTCCATAATAACATAATTCCAGCTGTGATGCAGAACTGTTGACCACCCTACGACTGTACACAGTGCAAGGGTGATACTAAAGAAAACACAGGCACACAGTACTAGAATTTTTTTTAAAGTTCCAACCAAAGCCAACTTCATTTTCATTTCATTTGATCCATTCCATGTCTCTAAATAAAAGAAATCCAGGAAGCCAAGAAAGGAATTGCTTCTAAAAGCATTAATATTGATAATGGGTTTTGAGGATCAGTTAATTTCACACACAGCTTCCTTTTAAAACCTTCAGGTTTAACCTAAAGGCTTTATATCACTTTGATGGAAATTTGGATTTCTCTGCGTTGCTCCAAGTCCTTACAAAATGCTGGCCCAGGTGTCATAAAAGCCAATAATAGAACTCCACTGCTTTTAACAATATATACTGTATACTCAATAAGATAATGTTTAAATCCATTTAATGGGTAGAAACTTAAAAACAGACCAGGAAAATTAAAAACAAATGCCCTTTATTTCGGTATGTATTAACCACTACAAATGCAGTAACCAGAGCATGGTGAATAGCTTAGATGTACAATAAATGAAGATAAAAGAACATTATAAAAAATTAAATGCAATGTAGAGAAAATGGGACAGAAGCAAAGCACAGCAGCATGATTTTCTGTATACGTATAATAAGGCAGAACAGAGAACAGTAGGTCTGCATGGAAAATTTTGAAAGTGTTCCCTCACATCTACACAATATTTCTTTAAGTGGTTTAATGAAGAAAGAGCTTTATCAAGACTGTTGCTAAATACTCTCATTATCTTCAAATTCACAAAGTGACTAAGAAGCTTGTTCCTTACAACCACAACCCTTTGTGTAAACAGACAGCTCCTGTTCTCATAATTTTAATGTACTTACTCCAATATTAGTACTGTCTAATTCTGGTGAAGGACATATTCAAAACAGTTTTTGTTTATGGTTAAGATCAAATACTTCAAGCAGGTCTGTATTAGTACTTTAACCAATGCCACATTTTGTGCACTTAATGTCTATCAATACAGTACAGTGCAGTATATGTCCAATCTTTCTTGGTTGTGTTACTGTTAGCACAAATAACTAGTTCTTTTCCATAAACATGCTTACAAACTGTGTTCCACTTATTTTATTACACTCACCTATTTTGATACATTACATTTGTATGTACTTTACATTTGCCATACTTGTAAACACTGATGGATTATTAAATGTGTTATGTCAGAATCCAGGTGCCATGGTGATGTGGCAGTTCACTGAGCTGATTCACAGCTCTTGGGTGCGGCATCTAATTCCAGTCTGGAAAGTCTTCTGTGTGGAGTTTGCATGTTTTCTCAGTTTCAATTTGTCTTTGGTATTTTTAATACTGAGGAAAACCTGTAGTTTGGATTGAAATTGATTTACCAAGCAGTTTACCCAAGCATAAACCAATCAAGCATGTCTGGGTTCACCCTGAGAGCACTTGTGTACATCACAGCACTGTTTAGGCTTGAAAACAGACCATAGATTTCAGAGTAGAAACAAGATCTTGGGAAAGACTATTATCAACCCCATTAACCATTTAAGATTGATCTGCTTTTCACTGATTCCAGAAACAAATCATATTTATGGATTTACCTAATAATATCATATTAATAATGCAAACTACTGTAAAGCTCATAAAATCTGCATATAGGAATACATGAAGTTGCTGGCAGTATTGTAACAGAATCTTATACTGTATTTTATGCATATTCTTGATATACAAGTTGGCTGTAATCTATTTTATTTAATTCTGCCTAATAGACATATCTCAGCAACTTATTTCATTTCCCAAACAGCAATAATACACTAAAGAAAATCATACCAAAAAAGTAAAATCAACAAGATGATAAATTCTGTTGTTTGGTCACAAAATGCTGTTTAGATGTGAACACAAATTTGTCACTATATACAGTACCACCTCAAAATAAACAGGCGATATAGCCACTTGCATTAAACAAACATTTTAAGAATTTTAAGCATCTAAGCATTTTTAGAAATAAAGATGCATGCATATGTACTGTACTTTAACTTAACTAAAGTTTGCAGCCAATATTCAACAGCAGTACATTGAAATCATTCGC
Organism: Lepisosteus platostomus; assembly: GCF_059453375.1. NCBI lineage: Eukaryota > Metazoa > Chordata > Actinopteri > Semionotiformes > Lepisosteidae > Lepisosteus > Lepisosteus platostomus. Next base: position 39,938,553 of record NC_142618.1, read on the forward strand.
GAGCATGTTGTCTCTGTTGTATTCTCTATTCCATTGTAATTGTTGTAATTTGTTCCATTACTTTTAGAGCATTTTTAATGCTAATATGCTAAAATACTAATTTAGTCAAATTTATATTTTTTATAGTAATTTAGTCTGTTCCAAGTAATTATTACACCTGCAACACACTAAATTGAAGGACTGGTACCTCTTTCCTGTCGTGAGCAATTTTGGTCTTAGATTCAGAGAGAAAAAAGGAATCTCCAGCACAGAATCAGACAAACTGCCAGAAAAGCCTGATAACAACAAAGCCAAGATGGAACTAGTTTCCTCTCTTATCCATCTGTTTTTTCAGTGATCTTAACTGTTTTGGTGCATCTTAAAATGCCCTTTCACAAAAATATCACGCTATCACAGTACAGTAAGTAGAATGTACAGTACCATAGAACATTTATAATCCATTCATTTTCTAAACACTTCATGCAATGCAGGGTCACAGGGGACAGGCTGGAACTCTGGACAGGATGCCAGTCCATCACAGGACATACACAGACAAGGACACAGCACACACTCACAGAAAGGCAGGAAGCCAATTAACCTACCAGTATTTGCAATGCACAGGTAAGAATTATTTTTAAAACAGTATGTATAATTTATAGAAAAGGGATTTCTATTTAGATTTGGTTTAGACTGCAGTAACCAGATACATTTCCAGGTTTAATGTATAGGTATAAGCCAACGTCTGATAAGCAGTGAATACTTTTAGTCTTCAACAGAGAAACTACACAGGGACTTGATTCAAGTATTCAAAAAAATAAAAATTCATTAACAGAGTGAACCCCATCAACTTCTTACAAATTGACAATGAAACATGAACCTGTGGCTCTCTTTAATGCCTTAGCCTATCAAACCATATAGTATCCTTGACAAACCCTGAGATGCACACTCAGGAAAACATCAGGGAAGTGATAGGAAATTCCTAGTCCAAAACAAAACTGGAATAATTGGAGGTGCAATAACTTTTTTTTTTATTTCAATCACTTTTAAAGCTACTTTTTGTAAATGTCTGTCATATTTTTAATAGCCTACCTAGCAGCTTCCAAATCAACAGTTGTGACATCTAGGCATATACTGTAGCTGAATCCTATACCATGCTGAGAGATATTGTACAGATGGGCAGGCATACTTTTCTGATCGGCTCACCTATTAACCTATTCATCTTAGTACTCTTCGCGAGCTTCATAATGTCTCACAGAAAAGGTGGCACTTGCAGGTGCCCGGAAAGCCACAAGAGCCGCTGTTTCCTGGAAAGCTGAGAGAGGCTTGGCTGACCCAACATAGAGCTGTGGTCAGTGGTGCTCTGCCAATTGAACAGTCCCATGTGGAGAATTCCAGCTACAGTCATCTATAGTGACACGACGCAGTTTCAACTGTGAAATCTGGATCAGAGTCAAACCTGGGGAGTGACAAGGTGGGGAATGATAACACATAAAAATAAAATCTCACATTTCCAAAAACATAAGGAACATAAGCAATTTATATCAGAAAAATGTCTTATTATGGCTGCATCAGCCTTCTCTTCACTACAATTTCTAGGTTGTCCCATCTAAATGCTGCCACGTGCAGAAGCTGAAAACTGTGGGAACTGAGCTCCACAATCCATACACACTGTGTGGACAGCACAGATACTGTGCCATGGTCTAGAGTTTTTCAACATTTGCACCCCCAGTCCGTTCTACCCTATCACTTGGAGTCCTGATATAATTTCTCATAGAATGCTTGTGTATAAGTGTATCATACACTCCTCAATGACGCATTTGCAAACTGGAATATAATATGGGCGATTTCTTAGCCTACGTATGTGTGAAGTATCATATATTTTACTGTGTGATGGAATAAATAAAGGTTTATTCCATGCTGAAAAGAGAAGAAAGGAAACGCAACATTTCGGCTGTGGAGCCGTCTTCAGGTGTCACTTTGGCTGTCACACCCAAAGAAGGCTCCACAGCCGAAATGTTGTGTTTCTTTTCTTCTCTTTCTTCTCCAGCACGGAATAAACATTTACAGTACTTGTTTCTTTGCAGCCTACACATACTGACGAAGCTACCTTCTTGAATTACTTCACTGTGTGATGACAGTTTAGTAGGATCTGAGACTCTTGGAGGGACCTGCCCGTGCATGCCAATGGTCATCTTTTCAAAAACAGCAGTATTATTGTGCTAGCTCCCATGGCCTGTGCACTGGCTAAGCAGCATGCATGAATCTCACTGAGCACATGAAGGATATCCTCACTCAATTCATATACAAAGAAATCCTTTTGCAGGGTCTACTTCATACAGGACCTTTGCCATTATGGATTACAATCTCACAAAACAAGACTACTAAACCAAAGAACTCAAAATGCCTTCACTATAACCATTAAGAAAAAAAATATCTGAAAATATATGAGATAGACTTATATTTTACTAATATTATGTACTGTAGGTTTCTGAAATAAAGTGGTTATCTTTTAAACTAAGGTCTATTTATTGAAGCATAAATCACTTTGCAATTATGATGGAACTTTGAACGATAAGGTACATAAGGCTTAGTATTTAAAGGCACATTTTTTATTTTCACGATTTTCAAATAACTAAACACTAATCTGTGTTTAAGAAATGAATAGTTTGGAATTCAGTGTAAAATAACAGGACTACTGAAGATCGTCCCAGTAAAAACGCCTTGTTTCATCTGTAAATATGCTTCGTCAACCCCTGAAATTAACAGATGTAGCAGCGAATCATGAGTCCCGAATCTTTTATACTGTAGTTGCAGCTATTTAGGTTATGCTTAAAAACTTGAACACACGTAAGCAACACGACTGGTAACAAAAAACAGGACCTGAATAAATTCCAGAAATAGACTAAGAAAACCGTACAATAATTGTAAAGCCATGTCATCATGATCCTCAGAAGCTTTACCTCCTGATTTTTCATGGTCAATAAACACTTTGTGTAAATATGTATTTTCAATAAAATTTCTACTTTTATTTTTTCAACCCATTTAAGACTCTCCGAGTCTAGACTTTGTACCTATAGTCATGTAATGTACTACTGCACTGATATAATAAGACATCGGAGAAAAATATTTTAGGTGGAACACCTAAAGCCTGCAATACTTATAAATGCTATCGTTACACTAATATTATTACTACATCGATAGTTTTAGTGCGTTTTGGTGCCTCGGTTACAACCTTTTAATAGATGTGCAATCACATTTTAAATACAGACGGTAGTATCATGGCTTAATTTTAGTTTCATAGTGCGGTGTCCTATTTTGACCCAGTAAGCAAAACCGAAGTTACCGCCTATTACTTCATGCAGCCGCATATCAAATGTGATAATTTTAAGGCATTGTTGTTTTAAGATTGTCATTTAAAATCTTATTAGCATATGCATGGACGTTTAAAATTCTTGAGCTCATATTTCTGTAAGGCTGTCTGGATTACTCAGACCACTAATGTCAGAGCCAAGTCAAAAACACCAAAGGTGTTCATCTCAATAAGTAGGCAATTTATCTGCACAAGATAATTGAGGAAAGTCTTTAGAGAATAATCAGTCATGTCCCTGACTATTAATCACTCATTTTGAAGGGGACGCAATGGATTATTTCTTTGTATTATAATCAGCTAAAGACGTTACACGAATTCGAATTTCGCAAGGCACTGTAAAACGTATATCTTGCAAAAGTATATTGCCCCGTGACTGGTGACAGAGCCGGAGAATAAGCCTATGACTATCAAAACATCAACAAGCAGCTATACATTTTAATGTCGTTTACTTACGTTTTTCATGCTCATAGTTAGCCTGAATACAAGCTGTATAAAAGATGTTACCTTACAAAACTATAAGACAGCATAAGTTAACATTGCGTGGAATGCACGTACAGTAAAATATCAACAATAAAAACTTTGTCATAAATTCTGAAATTGTCAAACGACTTAATAGTTTTGCAGTACCCTGCGTATTAGCTGGTCAAAAAAAATCACACTTGATAAACTGATGCTTTTTTTTAAAAGGGAACAATGTATCGACACCTCCAAGTTATCATATCAGTGTTCATATAAACAGTGCGAAAACATTTAGACTCGACTGTTTAGACTAGTTCTCAATAATAAAATGTGTTCTTCGAGGTTTCGCACACGCATGAGATGAACAGAGGTGTCTGTAAGTTTGTGAAAGCAGCGAAAGGAGATTTAAGAATTTGTGTGAAGATGAAGGTTCCTTACCATTTGCTGGTGTGCTTTCTCCCCGAGTTAGCCGAAAAACATTTCCAAAAGACTGTAAAACTAAAGCAACTCCGACAATAAGGTCCATTTTCTTTATCAACGCCATAATGGACCTTCACGGAGGACAACCTTGGCGTTCTGAGATATATATTCACTATATAAAACAAAAAAGGCTTTTAAACAGTCTAAACGCTTCACAGTTCTGATCTCACTTGGTCAAGATTGTCCCGCTAATCCCCTTGCTTGTTCTTCACAGTACAGATGGCGAAAGTGAAATGTGTGCGCGTCCTGCAGCCACACGAATCCTATAAAAGAGTGCAGTAAATAATAGGGTCAGTCCGGGACCATACAGGTCTAAATCTGTTTTTAATCTAAGAATAGGTGACCCATGTGTTTTCAGAACATGGAAAGAAATCGCCTTCTTTTTTCCTGACTGTTGCTTCTGACTTGCAGACAGCCAGTTCTAGATTCTTTCATTCACAACCCTTCCAGGAAAAAAATAAAAGAATGCGCTCTCAACTTTTTGAAACTTGTCCAGATTTTTCTTTGAACGGTTATAATGCACAGAAGACGCAGACTGAATCATTTCCCAATGTTCTGCTTTTCGTTAAAACTGTTTTTACGTTCAGGCTTTATAAATCACAGACAGCATCTTCAGTAATGACATCCACCTCGAATTTCCTAAACCTTTCAAACAGAGCTTGCTGCACAGCACTCGTGCGCCGCTTGCTTCTAGCCTTCACTTTGGCTTGTTAAGAACCAACAACAGTTTTCCAGATTTTTTTCGTAGTGATTTGGTTATCCGCTCCCGCCGCCCTGGGTTACTTCAGGAGAGCATCTCCCAGTTTCTAAAGATACAATCTGTCGGTAACCGGAAGTATTCTAATTGCTGGGATTTCAGAAGGGTAAAACGGGTGGTATCTGTGAACTACAGCTTCACAGTCACGACTGGGCTAACACAACGCTGTCAGGTAACCTACTGTACAATATGATAACTAGGCTGGCGCGTTACGCACGGGTATTGTGAAAAACTGATGCACCAGCTCAAAATCGGTGTTCTATCTCCTGTAGTGTTAGCGATTTATTGTGTTCGCTTTATTATGTGCAGTTAACAGTTGCAAAAATACGTGTTTATCCACGTATGTTTGCAACTGTAAATTGCCCTAGTTAAGGGCTCTGCTAAGCTAATAAATACACACATAAATAATATGTATTATTTCATAATATAAACACTTGAAAATAAAAGCAAAGTAAATATATATATATACTTAACAGATTTACCTAAAAGTGTAATCTAAAATTAGGGATAAATATTTTGCATTTAATGTACAGTACAGTACTACTGGGAGTGCCCAGGTAACGAGTGTAAACCTGCGTAGGAGCATTGTGCTCCTACATTCTGCTCAATAAAGCCGTGAACTGTGCCCTGTTTTAGACAAAGGCATTAGATTGCAACAATGTATTACATTTCGCAGCTAACATTTAAATTTCCTCCGAGGGATGAAGTTCAGAACACCCTCTAAACGTTGTGTTTCCTTACGATTGAATAGGTGCCATGCCTAATTTTACATTGTCCCTTAACCCTTACAGCACTTTGTAATTAAGAGTAAACAGCAGACTTTGTTTTTACTTTTCTTTTCAGGTTTTGAGAGAGGAGGCTCCAGTATTGACCCAAAACTATTTGCAGGTTTTTAAAACTATTTTGTTTTTTAAGAAAAAGGGATAAATTACTGAAATATATTGCATGCAGGTAAAGCCTAAAGTACATACAGTAACTACTGACCAGTAATCCTCTACCAGCCCAGCTTGAAAACAGAAATTCATGCCCTGAATTGTACTGTATATTGTCAAACCATCTGCTTTTAACTCTGGAAAGCCATGACTGCAGAGCAGTTGCAACACAGTTTTCACTTACAACACCACAGTCTCATTGGCACCCAGTAAGGTGTGTGGTAGGCTGAAGTTATCCTTGGCAATTTCATAGTACCAAAACTAAGTGTTGTGAGACCGTTTTTTTTTTGGGATCCCAAGGCTAAACTACCAAGTCATTTTGTACTAGTCAGTTCCTGGTGATCATTCATGAAATGGATGGATGAGATCCTTGCATCATCAGTCTTCCAATGCTTTTTAGCCTTTGTTATCATTGTGATCTTTCTCATATCCTCTCATCAAAAAAGGCAAGATGAACCTCTGCACTTGAGCTCCATATATACTGTATATCGGGCAGCATCCATACCACCCTGAAACTCGCAACTGGCAACCCAGAGAAGCTAAACAGGTGCGAGCCTGGATAGTACCTCAATGGGAGACCTTCTGGGAAAAGCTAAGGTTGCTGCTGGAAGATGTGTTAGTGGGGCCAACAGAGGGCGCTTACCCTGCAGTCTCTGTGGACACTATACTTTAAAAAGGCCTCATCCTTCGGATGAGATGTAAAACCAAGGTCCTGACTCTCTGTGATCATTAAAAATCCCAAAAAGAGTAGGGGTGTTAACTCGGCATCCTGGCCAACTTTTCCATTGACCTTTGCCAAGCATGGCCTCCTAATAATTCCCCTCTATGAATTGACTTCATCACTTTGTTCTCCTCCCCACTGATAGCGGATGTGTGGTGAGTGTTCTGGACACTATGGTTGCTGTTGCATCATCCAGGTGGGGCTGCACATTGGTGGAGGTGGAGAGGAGTCCCCATTACCTGTAAAGCACTTTGAGTGGAGTGTCCAGAAAAGTACTATATACGTATCAGGAATTATATGCAGTATAGTAATAGATAATTCTTGCACACATGTGTTTGTAAGTTCCATTATCATAAGCAAGTGCAGTGAGTGCAACAGAGACCTGTGCCCATACTGCCTTTGAAGTTCTCACCTATCTGTTGTGTGTTCTATGAGTCATTCATTGGGCCTTCACAGGAAGCACACATTTAGGAAAACAGATTGCGAGAAAAGCTGAAAGATACCAGCTGCTGCTAATGTTCTTTTCAGTTCTGGTTTTCTCACACCTATGGCCCTCACAAAAATACACTAATCAAAGCCACGTTCAAAATCTCTTGACTGTTCATTGAAATTTCCACACCTGCTTACAACATAAGATGACTAAGTCTACAAAGTTTTGACTTTTTTTCCAAACAGAGGTACTGTAGTGCATTTAGTAGTTGGATTTTGTAGGCTACAGAATGAAATAATTATTTCTGCCTCAAATAAGTTGCAATACTGTACTTTGCTTCCTATCATTTTCCTGCTACACACACTGGTATGGTCAAACAGCAGAGAAACAGGACCTGGCTAAATTAATAGACTGTTTCATTAGAACAGTTAACAATGAAAGAAGGTCATTTGGTCCATTTAACCTGTTTGGTATTTACAGTAGTAGCCAGTTGATTCGAGGATCTCATCCAGCCATTTGTTGAAAGAAGGTTATTGGCTTCTCAAAATTTGCTGGGTAGCTTGTTTCATAGTCCCGCAACCCTTTGGTTAAAAAAAATGCTTCATGTTCTCCGTTTTAAATGTAATTCCACAAGTTTCCACTTGTATTTAAAAAAGGGGGGTCTGTTTCTTCAGCCTGTCAGTATAGGGCTTTTCCTCAAGACCCAAAATGTATCTGGATGCTCTTCTCTGGACTGATTCCAGAGCAGCAATATTTTATTTCTCTGATGTGGTGACTAAAGTTGTGCACACTATTTTAAATGAGGCTTTACTAATGCATTGCACAATTGCACAATTTTAACATAACCCTTGAATTAAATTCTGCACTTTACATTTTCTAACATAGTTTGTATTTTAATTTGCTTCCCCACATTGTCTAGAATATGTTAATAATGTGTTGACAAAAACTAAAAAGCACTGTATGTTCCAGAAGTATCCTCTTATGTCTGTCTTGTCTCCCATTTTATATTTACTGGACAGTTTATGTTTTTGCTACTAACGTCTACATTAAACATCATCTGTCAGTTATTTGGCCAGAACACTGTTAAAAGCCTTATGGAAATCTAAATCCACCATATCATCTAACAAGTTCTATTCCAAATCCGTTTTGTCTATTACTGTACTTAGTATCTGATTTTCATGTGAGTTATGGTGTAATTTAGTTCTAATAATGATTCTATAAAATTAACTGTATAATTAAGTGTTGAATTTGGTCTCCTCTGCTATTGATGACTTCTTCTTTAGAGTACACCTGAGTTAAATAATAATTTAGAACATCAGACATTTCTCTTTAATTATCTAGATGTTTCCCATTAATGTCCTGGTATATATTTTATGTAATCCTCATCGTATCAAAAGTGCTTTTTATGATCTTTTTTTGGCCTCAATTGCAATATTCCATTTAATTTCTTCTTTGGCTTTTCTATTTTTTTGTCAGTTGTGCTTGCAGTTCATTGTACTCAATTTCTTTAACTGTATCAGTTTTTAATCATTTATAAAGTCTTTATATCTATACTCCCTTAACTCTGGATTTCAATTCCAGATAAGATGTGCTATCTGTCACAGATGTCGGAAGGTACGACCCGTGGAATAGCAGGAGAGCAAAAAAGACCCTATGCATAGCGGCGAGACGGGGGTAAGGCCGGGCTCAGCTGTTCAGGAAATGCCGTAAAGAAACCTATGCCCTCAGGTAGCAGACATGGGGCGACCTGGTACTAGGCGGGTTTCAGGACATCCGAACCTCAGTGCTGAGCGAGGAGCAGAGCAGAAGCAGGAAGTAAATAGGCTACACAACAAGACACACCTGAAATACATGAATAATCACAGGGAACTAGGAACAGGACAGAAGTAGAGCACCCTCTAGGTGTACTGGGCGTGACACTATCTGTGTGGCATTTGTATGTTCTTCCTGTGTTCTTATACTGTAGGTTTCCTCCAGGTGCTCTAGTTTCCTACTACAGTCCAAAACATATACTGTAAGTTACTAGTAGGTTAAGTGGCATCTGGGAAAATTGACCCTGGTGTGAGTATGTTTGTGTCTGTGTGCTACTGGTCCTGAGAGTACCTTTATTATTTTTCTCAAAAAGAGTAGGGATGTTACCCCGACATCTTAGCCAAAATTCCAATTGGTCTTCACCAGTCATGGTCTCCTAATAATCTCCATCCATGTATTGGCTTTATTACTCTGTTCTCCTTCCTACTGATAGCTGGTGTGTGATGAGTGTACTGAAACACAATGGCTGCTGTTGTATCATCCAGGTGGATGCTGCACAATGGTGGTGGTGGAGGGGAGTCTCCGTTACTGTAAAATGCTTTGAGTGGAGTGTCCAGAAAAGCACTACTGTATGGAAGTGTAAGTTATATTATAAGTTTAAGTTATTATTATTATTATTATTATTATTATTATTATTATTATTAGTCTAGCAGTGCAGAATTTAAATCAAACAGAGTAATACATGATGCATCACTATGTGAAAAGAAAGGAAAGTACCCTACTGTAAGGAAAGGCTACTGTAATTCCATGCCATTCCATGTTTCTGTATGAAATTCCAGGGAATGTCATACAGAAACAAGATAAGAAAAACGTAATGTTTTTGCTTGGAAAGGAGAATATCTGAAATGTCCTAAGAAGGACCTGATTCTGGTATTCACAATCCTAAAAATCAATAAGAAAATCATTTTTTCTCAAGATCAGTACCAATACAAGGACTTAGTGACACAAGTCGTAACAGAGTCTAGGAATGTTCAGCACACAAAACAGACACCTCTGAAAAGATTGTAGGAGTTGGGAACCATGTTGAACTGCTGACTTTGGTATATTTTATGACCTGAAATGATAAGTAATCAAATAAACAAGGCAGAGATGCAGCAGATCAGATAGTATCTTAGGAAATGGCAAAAACTGCAACTACATTACCATCATTAATAACACCAATAATAATAATGATGATGTTTAAAGTACTGTATGCATTTGCTTATCTCTTAAGACAATAAGACAGAGATAAAGTACATATTAAAGCTATTCTAGATTTCAGGCACTATTTTTCACTATGCCTGCTTTTTTGTAGGATTCATTGAGCTTCTACTTTCTTACAGTTTAATAGCATTCATGACATCAGATTATATGACATCAATAAGGCCTTATTCACTGGTATTGTTTCTCTAGTTCTCCACATTCTCTGTAAGTGTCATTATGGAGGAAGGTGAAAGCCAGGGAATAGAAATAAGACAGTTGCTTTCAGACAGGAGAGCAGAAAGTGCATGCCCTGTGCTTTGTCACATAAGACTTTGAAAGCAATGACAGGCTACAGGTTTAAAAGTTACAAAGTGCAGAGAGAGACAGTCTATGTTCAAATTGAATTATCCCACTAAGGATCTTGGATAACAATACAGCCTGAGTGGAGATTAGATGGCTCAATAAATTATAAAGCTGGAATTTCATCAAAAAGACCCCAGTCAGTCTATGTCACCAGTGTCATCTTTAAAATGACAAAGAGAGCAAAGAGAACAAAAATATTTATGAATTTAGTGGGGAAGGCTGGATGACTTTAACTTTAAATATTAATTTGGAAATGTTTGTGTTCTTTTTGTGACTTGAATTTTACATAATCATTACTTATTTTTAAGGTATTGCCTGTTTATTTTTCACAATAAAATTGTTTATAAAGTGATATTCTCTGACTAGTGTGGATGTTTAATTATTTAACATTCATAAATTACTTTATGAAGTTAAATATCACCCTGCAACTCACAACTGGCAGCCCACTGAAGCTAAGCAGGTGTGAGCCTGGTCAGTACCTAGATGGGAGACCTCCTGGGAAAAACTAAGGTTGCTGCTGGAAGAGGTGTTAGTGGGGCCAGCAGGGGGCGCTCACCCTGTGGTCCATGTGGGTCCTAATGCCCCAGTATAGTGATGGGGACACTATACTGTAAACAGGCGCCGTCCTTCGGATGAGACGTAAAACCGAGGTCCTGACTCTCTGTGGTCATTAAAAATCCCAGGGCGCTTCTCGAAAAGAGTAGGGGTGTAACCCCGGTGTCCTGGCCAAATTTCCAATTGGCCCTTACCAATCATGGCCTCCTAATACTCCCCCTCTATGAATTGGCTACATTACTCTGCTCTCCTCCCCACTGATAGCTGATGTGTGGTGAGCGTTCTGGCGCACTATGGCTGCCGTCGCATCATCCAGGTGGATGCTACACATTGGTGGTGGTGGAGGGGAGTCCCCATTACCTGTAAAGCGCTTTGAGTGGAGTGTCCAGAAAAGCGCTATATAAGTGTAAGCAATTATTATTATTAATTACTTGTAGTTAAGGCGGTGTCAGGACTGAGTATAATTTTTAGAAACATTTCATCCTATATCAACTATATTCTGATTTTATATTCTTATTTCTACTAACAGCTACTGTATCTACTGATTACAATATTGATATCTTGAGTATTAAAGGGGAACTGCAATGCTATTTTTATATTTTGGGGTTAGAAAGAATTGGCATTGATAAATACATTTTAAAACACAATGAAATTAAAATTAATACAGTAACGTGTAAAACCTCCAATTTACATCACAAAATAGATTACATTTCCAGGTTTTCGCAGCACCATATTGCTGTCTTTATGATTCAGAACGAGGCAACAAAACTTCTTGTGACATGAACTGGCCCTATTACATTGTAAACCAGCAGGTTTGTGAATACATCTTTTTTAATCCAATAGAAATATTGCTCTTGACTTTGAGATGCAAATAACATTGGAACATTTCTGCAGTGGAATGTCTACCTGCATAACCTGTATGTATTCACTTGTACATCGCATTAGATTAGTCATTACAGTGACTAGTGAACGGGAAGGAGTGGTTTATGTTGCAATTCTCGCAATCTCTCGCTCTCACCCATGGCGAGACCAGCAGATTGAAACAACACGGCAACTATAGACTTTCACAATTTTAATGATTTTGTGCTTAATTTGGAATTTTTGCATACTTACCGAGAAACTGGTTTAATAACTGGTCTGAGATATTGAGACCGTAGTTCCCCTTTAAGTAGGATGATTCTGGATTTCGTGATCTGAGTGGGCCAAACACTGTAAGGATTGGGTCAGCATCCTTAGCTGCTTTTTTGACGCAGCCGCCTTCAATGAGCCATCACAGCCATCTCTGTCCATGACTCTAGCTCTCTTGTTGGTGTTGTGAGCTTGAAGCAAGCTTGAGATACAGCTGGCACAACATAAGAACATAAGATGGGTTACAAATGAGAGGTGTCTATCCAACCTATTTGGCCCATTTAGTAGTTAGTTTGGTAGTTAGTAGCTTACTTGACCCAAAGATCTCATCCAACCGTTTCTTGAAGGTAGTCTTCAAGCATGTGGCTGGGTAGATTTGTCAATGCTATATTGACTTTGTCAATTTCATGGAGGATTTGTAATACACTACAGTACCTTTTGTAGTCTTCTCTGTTCAAAACTAAAAAATCAGTTATTTTAACATGTCAGTGTAGAACATGCTTTGAAGTCATAGAATGACTGCTCTTTTCTAGACTGATTCCAGAGCAGCAATATCTTTTCTGAAATATGGGTTAGATATTACTGGCTGGGCAATGAACAGGTTGAGAGCAGGAAGTTGCTATAGTTACTGTTCCAAAGCACCCTTTATGCTTTTAACAAAAAGCCTTGGACTTTTTGAGCCCAGCTGTCAGGTATCATGATTGTAAGGACTGACAGCTGGATCCTCTCAGGTAGTGATTCAGGCTGATTGCCTGTCATAATAGCCCCAAAAAAGTTTCTGCCTTTTGTATTACAGTACATTCCCACATTGTCTGGAACATGTTAGCGATATGTCACCAAATAAACACTTACAGTATGTCTTTTTCATAAGTAGCCCCTTCTAGTTCAATGTTTCTCCCTAAGTATTGTATTTATTGATTTTAATTTTACTACCTGGAGCCCATCCTGGGAAGCACTGGGTGGAAGGCAGAATGCACCTTGGAAGGGATGCTAGTCCATTGCAAGGTACACACTCACACCAAGGTCAATATTACAGGAGAAAATTAACTTAGCGGTATGCCTTTGGACTGTGGTAGCAAACCTGAGCATCCAGAGAAAACCTACAGTACCCCAAAAATTGAGATCAGGGCACCTAGCACTGCGAAGCAGCAATGCTAACAACTGTGCTACTGTGCCACACACCCTGGCGATTCTGTTTTTAAGAACAATAATAGAACCACATGTTGTACAGGTATTAAGAATCACTATGTCTAGAGTGAATTCCAGTGACACAGCACTGGCAGAAGGTCAGTTTTTGGGCACACATTTGCTGTATTCAAGCAAAGTATGTAGGCTGTCTCTCTTTCATGAACCACACAATGCCTGAACTGCTGAACTGTCATCATACATGTTAACCCAGTACTGTATGAGAAATCCTGTGCTACAGAAGATAGAAAAATGTAGCAAACACAATGAAGAATAGTAAAGCATATACATATACAAGTAATGTATACAATAATACTGTAGGGAAAACAAGACAAATACAAAGCAACTATACCTTGGTAAAGCTTCATAAGGGCAGTTGTTCACTGTCTACCTTCTGCTGATATGTGGAAGCCCACCCTTCCTCATGCTCTGAAGATATAAACATATTGTAGGATTATATCCTCATCTCAAAGATGACAACCAGTGTCTAAACTCCATTTGCGGTAACCACACCTTTCCAAGTTGCAGCAGAGAACAGATTAAAAAGATTAATCAAGATAACTAAAGACAAATCTGAAATAGATGAAATTTTCATCCCAGTGAAGATTTATAGCTGGGAAACATCAAAGAGTAAGCATTTAACAGTGGAACCCAATTACTGTATTTATTTTACTTCATGAAACATTTTACTTCATGAACATTACAATAGAATGTATTCTTTTATAATGTAACTTGCTTTTACTGGCACAATCATTGGATTGGATTTGTTTCATATTGGGCTTGACATACTTTTGCCAACAAGAAAACCCAGTGCCAGGAGCTTTTGCCTCCTGCAATACATCTCCTTTGTGCTGAAACAGCAGTTAAATCATCACAATGTGGCCCAAATGAAGGAAAACATAACGAGACATTGCTCCTGCTTTCAGTTTTAAACCATTATGTTCCATAGCATTTTGTAACCACAATATGAAAGACTCAGCACGTGTCAGCAGCATGTGGCAACAGTATCACATATTCCATCAGTCATTTCCTGAGGTGACATCAGATCTGCATTTAATAAAATCACTTTTAACTATTTGAAACTCAGTCCTGTATTAACTCTTTTCTTTAAATCAAATGACAGATAATTCAACTTTTATTGCTGTATAAGAGAAAAGATACTTTTAGTAAAACTTAAATTGACGTGGGGTGTGTGTTTAATCACTCGTTTCAAGACATATACTGGATATAAATAGCTTCAAACAAAGTAGTATTTGTATTAGTGTAGACTAGACTCTACTTTTTGTCCATTATCAAATCGATGGAAGAAATAAGCTGCTGATTTTTTATTTTTTTCATAGTTTTATTTTACCTGCCCTAGGGAATGCAATCTAAATTGCTGTATTTAAAATTAGAAAGGGTAACTGAAATCTATAATAAACAGTTGTGCAGGTGACCTGATACTTTGGCAGTTTCCTGTTGCTGAATGAACAGTACTGTATGTAATGAAACAAGTCAGCTTGGAAAAATTTATTTAGAAATCATAGGATCATTACATTTCTTAGTGATGTCAAAGAGCTTGATTTTGTAACTGCTCACTAATCAGTTATGGGTTAGCTGTTTTTAGAAGGGAAGAATTTTACATTTCTAATACTGAGAGAGTACTAGACGCTAGGAGTTAAGATAGTAGGGGATGTTCTCCTCAATTATTTGTTAACACCCTTTTCGAATAGTAAACTGGCAGTCATTTCAGTTTAGGATGAATAAGTGTAATACATTTATGACAGTGACTTGGGGGCTATATTTACTTTAAGAATACAGTACATACAATGGCCAGTGTTTTCAAGAATTCAAGCTTGATGAGAGAGGCACGACACTGTCTTCTTCCCCCTACCCCCTACGGACGTTTTAGTGCAGTGTAGGGTAGGGGAGAGTATAATGGATCATATTTTATGTTTGGTTAATTAAAGGGCGATGCAGAGTTTCATCTCTATTTTCTATGTGGAGGAGGTGCGCCACAATATTGACCAAATACAGAGCTGATTTGGGAGAATGATGCTTTTGGATTTTTTAGGGGACTTTTGTGTTTTGGGAATATAGGATTTATTTATTTGTGTGCATGTCCTTAATCAATACTTTATTACTCTTGTATGTTTTATTTGAGCAGTCAATAAATAACTTATTATGATGTATAGAGGAATAACAGAGGCAATTATGTAATATAACCACCTTCTTGTGCTTGTCTGTGGGTGTACTGGTGGCTCTGGGAGATATAATGAATGGGATGAAGGGTCCTAGCACCTTCACAATTGCTAGGTGGTGTCATTTGATACAGATCCTACATGGTGTGGTTGCTCTATATCTGTGACATTAACACACACTTTCCTCTAAGCTATGCATTATTAAGCTACCACCTCCATAGCACTGTGAGCTGCACAGTACTCACGGGACTCACAGGAGTGGAGAACTGAAGCTTCTCTTACTGCACACACAATTATCTGTTCCGATCCAACCCAACTCCAGCAGAACTCAGCTATGCTCTAAAATCCTGAAAAGCTACAGTTTGTACTACGAACTTTGAATGGCTGCATCTAGACTTTTTAACTACATATACTGCTAATTCAAGTCTGGAATATGCTCCTTAGCTATCTGAGATCCGATTCCTCTAGTGGAAAAGATCTGGGTGTTTGGGGGGATGACCACATTGAAGACTAGCAACCATGAGAATTCTCCCTTTGAAGGTCTCATCTGCATTCTCATTAGACATCTCTTCTGTGATGGCACACACATAGCTATTTTTTACAGTATATCTGTTTACATGGAGTGAGTACCTTGCTTTCTGTTTCTAGGTAAGATGGAGGTGTTGGAAGTGCTCTAGTGTACATTATGAGTGAAGCTGTAACAAAACATATCAAGTGCTTTATGTTTTTATTTAAGTATCTGTGTCCTATGAGCTGCTGTGCCTTTGGCGGTTTCCATTCCTCATGAACTGCCTTGTCATCGGAAACCACTTCCAGTCTGTTCACCAATATGTTATCATTTAAAATTGATGTCAAAACAAAACCTTCAAAATGCTGGTGTCAGGAAAGATGAGTTCAATGAAGTAATGAAGGGATGTGACAGACATAAGAATATTGTAGTACATGCTAGATTTAGAATCAATACTCAGGAGTTGGTTAAAGTTCAAGGACACAATGCTGTCATTGCAGAGAAAAATAATCTCTCAGATAAAAATGTATCAGAAACTGGTCACAGTAGTTGAACAGATCTGTTATAAAATGGAAATAATACTCTTTTCTATACAGATTTCATTGAACAATAACATAAATATGTTAATCTTTCTGTTTCTAACATTTTTATTTAATAGTTCTACCTTATTTATTTGTTTTCACTTAGGTTGATGTACTTACAAATATAAACATTCCATTTTTATGGCATTTTTTTGGGTTGCTTTAAAAAAAGTACAAAATTTTCATTTCAAAATAATTCTTAAAATGTAAAGTGCAACATTAAAAATATCTTTCTGAGGAAACTTCAGTTTCTTTCAATTGATATGGCTGTTAGTCAATTGTGTTAGCTGGTGTTGATCAGATTCCTGGTCCATGCTGTTGTGAGAGTACTGGACACAAATGTTAACATTATGCCTGACCATAACATACTGTCGCTGAGATTATTTTTTTCTTTTAAATCTGTAAAATAATGTGCTCCTTTTTGTACATAAAATTTTATTCATGAAATGAGTATGAAAGTGAAGTGTAAGTTCCCAGTTAGCAAAAAATAGCTTTCTTTTAACAAAAACAGTTTATTTGGTTACCTGAATATTGTATACATTCTCTTGTACCAGAAAGGAGTACAGTATATCTAAATCCTGTTTAATGGACATTTGACATTACTGAAAATTACTACTTGCATTAAGAAAACGAATCATGCTTACATACAGTTAAGCACAGAAAATTAGTGAATCTACTGTAGCTTGTCAGTGGCTAAACCTATTGTCATGCAATCACTCTGCTCTGATACTTTGTACAATTGTATTGAAATTACTCATACCTACCGTATCACAACTATTAACTACAATAATTGCCAAGGTTATTATCAGTGACACACAGACCTGTTTTTAGCAAATGTCTGTGTTTTGTATACATAATTGAGCTACAAATATAATTGTCATACGTCATACTCAGAAGGAGTATGAAGTATGGTAGTGAAATACTAGTGCAGTAGCCAGGGACTCAGGAAAGATTGATTAGTAGAGACAATTGACAAAAAAAGGTCAGTTCTAGTATAGTTTTTAATAATTATTTTGTCCTTTTAATAAGACAAACGTTTGCCTTATTAGATAAGAGTTAGCAATACTATAGAGAAATCCTTAAGGAACAAAGACCATGCAAAGAATAAGCTTTTTCCATTTTCCGTTTTTATGTTTCATTTTATTTCATGTCAAATTTCTGATTGTAGGAGAAATTAGCTCAGTCATGCTCACAGCGCAGGAGGGTGTGTGTGTGTGGGGGGGATAAATATTATCAACAGAAGCAGAAAAAGTACAGAGAGAAAACAAAAATAACTGAGATAATTATTTTACAGAAGAATGTTGTGAATACTGTGACAAACACTCACATACCCCATACAGAAACTAAAACACTGCTTAAACTAGCTGTTAAAAGGATGGCTTAAAGCTGGTCTTATTTTCTATAGCACTGCCAACTCAACATGCTGTCCTTAGGCAGCTGAACTCTCTCCAGAGGTGACCTTCAATGGACCTTTCTGTACTGTATGTACTGTAGGTGTGTCTCAGGCTTCCTTTATCAGAGTCCTGTCACTCTGATGGATCTTTCTAAGTAAAGTACAGGCCTGCCAGGTCATTCCTGGCAGGACCCATAGCACAGAAACATGACTTGAGGCTGTTGTTTTAGAGTACAAAATCTAGTTAGGACCTGGTAGCTTGGGACAGTTGAGTTTACACAAAGTTCAAAGTAAATATGATACATTTTTTTGTTTTGCTGGTATTTTCCCTCTCAGTATATAGAACAGTAGAAATTAATTAAGAGAAGGCAGAAATAAATCATATTTAATTACATAAAAAAAGCTTACATATGTGAATTATTGTGCTCAAAATTATTGTGTTCAGCTTTTTGAATTTTTTTTTAATCCCCTAGTACTGCTGAAGGAAATTAACTGGACCTACAGTGCTCTATTTGAAAAATACAATCTCTAAAGAACAGCCACATTGTAATAGCTTTATACATGTAACTGTAATAGCTGCTATGTTGTATTTTAACAAAAGTCCTGAAAGCACCAAAGATATTCTGATGGAAAGCCATCCTGTGTTTGAGAATGTAGAAGAGCAGTTAACAGCAGGGATCTATTAAAATATATCACTAATGAATCTTAAGTTTTTAATGGTTAGCTTTAACCAAAGTCATCCATGCAGTTTACTGGAATAATTCTGCTAAAAGCCACTTAACATTTGTATTTGCAAGAACAAAAGCCTTTTGTTAACACGGTACTCATACACAAGAACATAATGGAGAAAAACTATGCTATGTTTTCGATCTTCTACTCAGATATATCTCCATTTTATTAGATATATTTTAGCTGGAATATAGTTCCCTAAAGAAACAGTTTATAGAATTCTGCTGTGATCAACTTGGGGTGGTTCTGCCATGTGTTAAACCTTATACAGGAACTAAAACCATTTACACTTGCCATTGAAATGATTAGTTTATTCTGGTTTCATTAGCAGTTACCTAGACCTGGTAACTGTGGTGAATAGAAAACGAAATAATAGGAAATTATTATGCACAACATAAAAGTTTGTTTTCTTGCATTATATAGTATAACAGAGTTTACTGTATGTTGGATAGATACTGTAAACTACAGGCTACGTGGTTGCAGATATACAGTATGCATTATATCCATAGCTACAGGCTACCTGTTTGTCGATATATTGTATGTATTAAATCCAACATACATATTTAAGTTTTACAGTGATCCATAAAACATAAGGTACACAATCTAAATTGGGTTTTATGAGAACAAACATCCAACATGACATTTTTAATTTACAAAATTAAAAAAGGAGTAGGGTTGAATTCATTGGGCAAGTGTTCCATTCTCCCAGTTTAGCTGGGTTGATCCATCATCAGATAATGTCTTTTTGGTTTGTTAATCTTTCAAGAACAGGAAGAAGGGCCCAGATGAAGAAACTCCAGACACTCTTCATTTGGAGCTCACCTCTAGGGCCTTTAAAATTCACATGTGCTGTAAGAACAGGTGTTGCAGAACAAGATTCAGTGTTCTAAACGGCAGTGTATTCATCCATCACTAGAAGGCTCTGTATTCTAAATTGCAGTTGCTTATCCCAGAAGCAAAAGATCAAGACTGGGCTACACCCTACATGATATGCCAATCCATTGAAGAACACAAACACTGTAATAAAACAGACCTACCAAACATGTTTTTGTAATATGGGAAGAAACCAAAAACCAAATCATCTGGAAAAAATTCAAGCAAATATCCACAGAATATGAAAACTCCACAAAGAAAGCACCCAAGTCCAGAATAGAACCTAGGACCCAGGAGGTATGAAACAGCCATGTCACTTTGCTTCTCTACCTATCTTCTCTACCTTAAGATCTACAATGATCTTAAGTGGAAATATACATCATCTAGTTATTATAATAAAATAACTATATGATCATAATTAGGTCACTAAAGTGGCTATTGTACTACTTTCATTTTGTGATTAGTATTAAAACTTAATTAATATTTGACAAGTTAAACAACAGTTAATTTAAAAAACTTTAAGTTAATTTAATGTTATAAAATTGCTGAATGGCAAAAAACTTACACATATAACCCATGTTTCACAAACACACATTAAATGAACTGAAGTAAACTGTTTTCAAAAATGCAACTGAAAATGACATGTTAGTACAACAACTCAGGAAAATGATAGAATTATTCTGCTTTTTCAAAATAGCACTGTGGCGTCTAAAGACGTATTTTCAACTCAACATGTTTTACAGTTTGGATCAATAGAATTTCATTGAGTAGGTATTGACTGTATAATGTTAAAAAAGAAAGAAAATCAATACTGTTCCCTTTTGTTGACAGATTGAATTGCACATTTAAACCTGGGGGGTAATGTAAAATGAAAATTAAATGATTTGCTGGAAAGTGTATGGTAAACTAAAACCATAAATAATTATATATACCTGTTTATTCTTTGCATTACTATTACCTAACAGCTGAATGGGTTAGATGCATGCCAGTATCTTTCTGAAGTATTGTGGTTATTAATCTAGTAATATGTATTTTGTAGGTCAGGGGTAATAAATTTGGAAAATAAAAAATGTAATGATTATTTAATTATTCCTAATAGACAGCAGAGATTAAGCTATAATACTGTAGCCAGAGGTAAACAACAATATCTCCACAAAACACTATCCATCAGATATCTGCTACACTACATAAGATACTGCTACCTGTCCAAAAAAGCACGTTATCTGGGAACAAAAGGAACTACAGTGGAGTTATTTTGCTTTGCACTTTACAACATTTTATTTTATGTTTTTATTTACATAATGCATTTAAATATAGAGTAAGTTAAAAACAGCAATACCTGTATGTTATCTTACCATTCAGAATATGTGTTCTTGTTTTAAAAACATTATTTTGTTGTGAATTAAGACATTTTCTTCTGATAAGGAAATTGAGGTCTTAAGAAGATTAAATGAGCTGCCTTAGTTACCCTATTTGGAGGCAGCAAAACAATACGTTTGCCTGCTCTGAGCTGGCTTAGCTTCAGTCATTAATGGAAGTCTTTCATTCATGCAATGAATAAAGACAGTTCCAGAGGCAGACAGTAGGCTTTGAAAAAAAACAGAAAGAATAAAAACCATGATGGCTGCACATTTTTTTATCGGCTTTGTGTCACATGAAAGCAGGAATGTAGCAGAAGCCTAGAAATAGCTCAATTGCTTTTTTTGTTCTCTTGTTGTTGCATGTTTTGTTAGACTTGAACAAGCAACAGTATTGCAGCACACACCATAAAAGTCAAGAAAGTGCATCAAGTGCTTGTTTTGTACATACAGTGTATATAAATACTAAGACTAATACTAATACTCTTTATTTTATATAGCACCTTTACAAATGGCTTCTTAAAGCACTTTATAGTAAGGGAAAAAAGCAGACAATGAGAGGAGACAGCAGTATTACACAATTACAACAAGGGTATGGGATAAAGTAGGAAAGCAATTAAATAACAGCTTTTCTAAAGAAAGTTTTGAGTCTAGATTTGAGAGTATTCAGGAATAGAATTCCAGAGCTTTCGGGCATACCAGCTTCATCACCCTGCAAGTCACAAATGGCAACCTACTGAAGCTAATTTGTGTGATCCTGGCCAGTACCTGGATGAGAGACCTCCTGGGAAGAACTAAGGTTGCTGCTGAAAGAGGTGCTAGTGAGGCCGGTAGGGGGCGTTCACCCTGCAGCTTGTGTGGGTCCTAATGCCCAGTATAATGATAGGGACACTATACTGTAAAAAGGCTCAGTCTTTTGAATGAGACATAACACCGAGCTCCTTCTTCTGGTCATTAAAATGCCCAGGGCGTTTCTCGAAAAGAATAGGGCTGTAACCCTGGCATCCTGGCCAACTTTCCATTGCCCTTTACCAATCATGGACTCCTAATAATCCCCATCTATGAACTGGCTTCATCACTCTGTTTTCCTTCCCACAGATGTGTTTTGAGTATACTGGCACACTTTGGCTGCCATCATATAATCCAGGTGGGTACTGCAGATTGGTGGTGGAGGGGAGTCCCCATTACCTGTAAAGTGCTTTGAGTAGAGTGTCCAGAAAAGCACTTTGTAAGCGTAAGAAATGTATTCTGATTCTGACACTAGCAAGAGAAGGCCCTGTCACCCATAGAGTGTAGATAGGCGAGACCACAATAGGATGAACGAAAGTTGCCCCCCTCAATCTTGACAAGCTTTCCAGTGTCTGCTCATAAGAAGCAGTCCCATAACATAATGCTGCCACAACCAGTCTTGACAGTAAAAGTAAGATTTGTGTCTACTGGGTGATGTGTTGAGTTGAGTTTGCACCAGACCTAATGCTTTTCATTTAGACCAACAATTTCCAAGTACCTCTCACAGAGATAAACCTTACTGTGCTATTCTCCATGGCCTCCTCCACCTGCATGAAGGAATCCAACATGTACAGTAGTGTTTCTAACTCAGTAGGCCATGTACTGTAGCTGATTCAAAAATGAAACCATGAAACTATCTAAAGTAAAGAAAATCATTAATGCCTTTTCACAAGTCTTCCAGCGCTCAATTTCACTACTCAGATACCTTTCCCTGCCCATCTGCACTATCCTTCTCCTAACACCAATTTCTGGGCGGTAAGATACACCTTCCACTATTTATCGACTTCATTATGTTCAAAGGGATATTCAGCATATTTGAATTATATACCCTTCAAATGATCTGTGCCTTTCTGCTTTTTGAAAGCTTCTCTTCATGGCTCAATCTTTGCTTGAAATTCACTACCTTATACATGGACCTTACAAAGTGTTTTTATTGTGAAAATCATATGAACCATTATTATTAATCACAGCCAGGCAATTCAACTAATTGTGTGACTTGTCAAAATAATTTCTGTGCACCTGAACTGATTAATATTTGTCATAGCAAAGGGGGTGTAATAAACTCCCTGCTAGTGACTGGCATGAGCACCATGGCGACCTCCTGTGTGAAAACTTATCCCATCTGTCCTCAGCTACAGATAAACTCATTTTCACTATAAATTAACCAAGGGCTTTAACCAAGAGACTGATGTTAACTGGATAACACTGTGATATGTCTTCAACTTAAAGAGACCTAACTAGTGACGGCTGCAGCAGAGTGCTCTGTTCCAAGCATATGAAAATGCCCAAATTTAACTGGTGTGAAAATGCCTGCACCAATCTCTTTACATAAACCTTTAACCAAAACCTTATATGGTTCTTCAGATGTCTCAACCTATCAAACTCCTCAAAACAACAGCTGTTAGATTAAAGGGGGTCATAATAAACGTTGTATTTTGGTTTTTGATTTTTATTTGCAGTTTTTGATGGCTTTTAACATGTTTCATCAATAAATGTCTTTAGTTTAAGAATTCAAGTATTCATTAAATATAACATTTAAAAGTACAGTATATGCATCACAATTCAACAAAATGGGACTTCACTGGAACTGGATTAATTATTTTCAAGGAGTCAAAAATAAAACTTCATTTAAGGCTCAATGACTAATAGAATACTTTACTTAAAGAAGCAGACAGCTGAAACAGTTTCAGTCTGGATTAATTTTCATAATTGTGTGCTTTCTTCATAAGACAATTATGTACTGACAATTTGCAAAAAGCACATTTATCCTGGTCATTTTTTTTTGGTTGTATTACAGTCCAAATGAAAACATTTTGTGGAATTTCATTTTAGAACTACACACAAACAAGTAACGTGACAGTAATTTAGCAACCACATATACTGTACAGTATATGCTGTGATTTTTCTGAATAGGTAGTGCTAAGCTTGGGATGATGTGTCATTTGGCTCTGCATCTCCCGCAGCACCTTCATACAAAGGATTGTGAAATGAGTAATCTGTGTCTCTTTTCCCAGTGTAGACATCCTGTTGAGAAATTGAAAAAAAAGCACAGAACACAGTTTTTACACACTTAAAGCTTTAAGTAAATTTGAACTGACTGGTGTTCTTTGTGATCAGATTTTGTATAATTTATAAGCAACTTTCAATTAGAAAAATTGTATTTTAGAATAAATGTATTTTATCTTGTTTATCTTAATATTTATTAAAATATCTAAGAATTAGTTACTCATAGGTCTTAACATCCACGCACACACAAAATAACAGATTTATTGCAACTGTAAAATTGATTTTCTTATCTCACATTGAAGTGTGTTTAGGATCATTATCTACTGTACTCTGTCAGCTTCTCCGGAGGTGAACAACACAATGCAATGCCATATTACAACATTAATGCTAATCCCAGATGGTGTCGACAGATAATCAAGGTCAAGATTTCAAAAAAGTCCCTTGTGCTTTACTACTGGTGACCAGAAGTTTTTTTTTTACTGAACAATTCAATTATGTTTGTACTGAAGAGTGTTGAAAAATTTTTGAATAATAAGTCAACATCAACATTCCAAAACACATGATAAATGTTGACCTTTCCATGCAGATAATATGATAATTTTAATACAAATATATATATATAACCAGCAAACATTATATGCACATACATTTAACTGTAATAATGCAGTTAACTGTCACAATGCAGACTGTGACAGTTACAATGTCAGTGCAGACTACAGTATGTGCTGGAAAAAAACATTATACTGTACTGTACACACAATAAAATTACTTTATATCTAACTATCATCTGTATATACTAATGCTGTCATATTCAAGAATATCAGAAAATGTCAATATGGCAATTTGTGTAGTAATTTGCATTAATTGCTAATACATATGATAAGGCAGTGCATTGGCTCTGTGGCTAAGGATCTGTGCTTGTGGCTGGAAGGTTGCTGGTTTGTGAGCAAGGCCCTTAACACCAACTGCTCCAGGGGTGCCGTATAAATGGCTGACCCTGCGCTCTGACCCCAAACTCTCTCTCACCGTCTGTGTCTCTCATGGAGAGCAAGATGGGGTATGCAAAAAGACAAATTCCTAATACAAGAAATTGTATATGGCCAATAAAGTGATCTTATCTTATCTATATAAAAAGTATAAAAAGAACAAAATATAAAAATGTTAGATATATACTTTATTTATTTATCAATGCAGTATTTAAATTTGCAATTAAATTTTATTTATAAATGGTGATGTAGACAAACAACTTCAAAACATGACAGTAATTCATATTTAGTAATAATATCCGAACCATGCTTTTAACAGCATGAAAGCATAGATAATTAAGAGAAAAATAATTACAGGAAGTAAATTGTAGCATGCCACAGCATGGAAAATAAAGAAGCATTTGAGTAACAAAGCAAAACAAATTAAAGTTGATACATGTATTATCAAAAAAGTTTTAGGCTGCTCACTGTTATGTGCTTTAGAGATACAGTTCTATAAATTGCACTAGAGAGAGCACATTTTGATCCCTACCTCCTGTAGTTTCAGCCATGGATAAACACTAATATGAACACCAGGGATTTCATCACTTAAGGGGGACTGGAAGAAAAAAAAACACAGCAGTGGGATCTCGGTTAGGCATGACACTCACAAACTTTTAACATTGAGCTCTGTGGAAGAAGTACTCTTATTATGTAGACACACAGCCATACAATTTCAGACATTCCACTGAATAATGAAGGTGGACATACAGACCCAGTCATTCAGAATGCATGCCAGATAATGCAGCACATTGTGCTGCACACACCAGAGACTACTAAAGCACACTGCCTTTAAAAGAATATTCAGTTGCGGGACTGCACTACTTTATAAAACCACCAGGTGGAACAGTGAATGCTTAACATGGCATGTGGCAGAAGTTGGCCTATTGCAAAAAATGGTCTGGTTTTGTATCCCGGTCAACGCTGAGCCACTTGAGAGAATTTAACTTGTATAGTGTTTAGACTTTTATTAATTTTAAACTGTGTATTACTGTATGTTGAATATTAAATTAATTTAAAATAAAGCTATTTTACAAAACAATACTACTCAGTTGTATATATAAGAATAGTTTATTACTATAGTAGGAGTTAATTGTGAACGTGATGTGCTTCTTTCAGATTTACATCCGCACTGAGATAATATATATTTTGTCCTGATGTAAATTTTAGCAATGAGTAATCAGGAAACAATTTAACTTTATATTTTATTATGAAAAATATATTTCACACATATTGTACTGTAGCGGCATTTAAAGCCAAAGCCTTTGTGATTACTGGATAGTTCATACAGTACTTCCAAATTGCTTTGTCAGTCTGTCTCAGAGGTGGGGGGGGAGCGGGTGTCACCTTAATATCTGATACTCTTCTGTCCACTTAAGTGGTCATGAATGTCCAGTGAATATTTAATGTGCTGACATATACAGTAGAAAATTAATAAAAACATCACTGTAAAAATCCTAATACAGTATATTTACAATTTATTTACAATTGGTTTCATTTGCCATTGCACTTTTAAGTTGCATCACAAAGAAAATAAAGTTGCATTACAAAGAAAATAAAAATGGTAGTAAATGTTTCCAATCTAATCACAAGTTACCTAGTCAAACAAATTGACGCAGATTTTTCAGAAGAAAGTGGAATATGGTACTACAACCAGCTATATAAACTTATTGATAAGTTTACTTATTGACTTATTGATATCAAATTTTATCCAGTTTAGTCTTACAAATATGACAAAATACAATATTTATACAATAAATAGCTTTATATTTTTTATTCATGTTATTTTCACCTATTCTGATTAGGTTGTGCAGGAAAGAAAACAAATTAATCTTTATAACACCCTGTGCCCTAGCAATCAGAATTCATCAAGGCAGTCCATACCACCAGCACATACAGTGAACTTTAATGTTTCACTCAAAAATGGAGCATGTTATCATTCCTATTATCAAGAGACTATCAATTGGGCTGCATTGGATTCAGAATCAGGATTTAAATTATTTGCTTATCAGGCGGATATGGATTCAATGAACTTCACTCTCTGCTTTGGATTACGAGATGTTTTTGTCCTTAACTTCATGTATATCAGTATCTTCTGCCTATACTCACTTCATTCTATATTAAAAATGATAGCATTTCTACCACATTTTTGTGCCTTTTGTTATGGTGTTATCTTTTTTCTGTTAAAGGATATTCAGTATATGAATTTAGACACTACTTTTTCATTTTCTTCTTAGTATATCTGAAATTGTAATGATTAAAGTTTCTGTGAAAGAATGTTTAAAGTAGATATACAGTAGCAGTAGCTCAGACTGAAATGGACATGCACACTGGGGAGCTGAAACTTCCATCTCTTAAAAAGAAACAGCAGGGGAAACCATTTCTGTGTGAGAGTGCAGAGATACTCTATAGCCATTGAAAAGATGAAGACCTCAGTCCAGCTCTCAGGTGTCATTACTGTGGCTGTTCACATTGTGATTTACATAACTCCTACATTTAGAACCAACACCTAGTCATAGGCCACAGAAACAAATTTGAAATCACACCTATGACATATCTAATTGCTTATAATTATTCTTAATTATTAGAATGGAATTGCAATTTCAAGGCTCATTGAGTCCCTTCCTTTTTAATACTCATAAAACCTTCCTTTATTCTGCCCACAATTCCTTTTTTCCTTGTATGAAAAAACCAATGTATGACAGAAAACAACTTAAACAGATATACGAGGACCAATAGCCCTTCTCTGTCTTTTCCATCACAGCAACATAATGAACACTGTGCATTTGTTTTGCTAGCAATATGAAGCCGACAAGAACATAAAAAATAAAATCTCACATATTAGAAGACAGTTTAAAGTAGACTTACTGTATGGCACAGGACACTATATGTATTGGAAAACTAGAATGTGTTATCACACTAGAATAATATTATACTGGTTGTTAAATTATTGATCTGCTTCATGTTATGCTGCGACCGTACACCAGGCACAGCCGCTGTGTGATTGGTCTGAATCCAAGAGACTGAAAATCCTAACTAACAATGGAGGGAAGGTAATGGGTAGAGCAGGTGAAACATAAATAATGAGATACTGGCCAGTGGAGCTAAGAAAGCACCCGCTGGGCAGTAGGGAGAAGAAAGGTAAAAAAATAGGAATGAGCCACCCTGGCCCACAGTTGTGTCATGTCCAGTAGGCTACTCAGCACAGAAGGGTCTGACCAGTCCAGTTGGGGGGAACCAGGAGCCAGCTGATTCAAGACACATGCTCTAAAGGGAGATCTCTTCCAAGACTACTCCCGGAGTGTGCTCGATCTCCCAGCTGCAATCCTCCGATGAAGGGCACAGTGTTACGATCCCTGCCTCCCGTCTACGGAAGAGGCAGAAGAAGGCGTAGCCTTACTCCATCAGTTTACCTATCAGTTTTCTTATTCACCACCACACCCCCGTCTCATCCTATACTTAAACACCTGTCTTTTCCTACCTCCTTGCTCAGTATTGGTTTTCCTTTCGAGCTTCCTAGTTGCGCTACTCCTTCTTCTGCCTTGTGTCCTTCTTGGTTTTCGGTTTACGTTTTTTTCCCCTTTTTGACGACGGTTTTTCGGATCACGGCTTGGCTTCGGTATTTACGCTCTGTTTTGGATCTCTGGCTTCCCCTGGACTATCAGATTGCTCTATTGTCTACGGTTTCGGATCACGCTTTGGCTTCGGTAACTCGTTCCCTTTTGGATCTCTGGCTTCCCTTGGACCCTCGGCTCGTTTCTTCGACTACGGCTTTCTTTGGATCACGGCTAGGATTTATCAGCTCCTGCAAGTGGGTTCATTCACTGGTTTCGGTTTCTCTTACCGAATCCGTAACACACAGGGTCAGATGAAATTGGATTCCCTGGCACCTGATAGACTGAGCCTACGGAGACAACTGCTGAAGACGGGTCCTTGATCTTGACCCTCTCTAACTCCAGAAGTCCTTGGACAGCACAGTCTTGGACAGATCTCCCAGACAGAGCTCACGGAGCAGAATCACAGAATAAGGAAGGCTCCTATGTGACCCTGTAAGATGACCCAGTAAAGAACAAGGTAAAAAGCCATGGTGAAGATTAAGTGCAGGGCGAAGAATGAGGCTGGAGCAGCAGTGCCAGGGTTGGCGTGCAGGACTGGAGTGCAGGACTAGTGTTTGGGGTAAAGGATTGGTGTTCAGGACACAGGACTATCAGGACTGAAGGTCAGGACACTAAAAAGGCACAGGTTCCTTTAAGAGTGCAGGCTGCTTCAGCGGAGATTCGGAAAAGCAGTTTAAGGTGCCTGGTGCTCCAGTCAAAGGAGGCTCCCCCAGAATCGAGCTGGGTAGTGGCAGAGATGGGAGCAGCACAGGAGAGGTCCGGAATTCCAGGACAGACAAGACCGCAAACAGACGGGTCACTGAAGAATCAGCCTGTATCAACTGGGGAGAAGAGACTGTGGAATAGAGAGGAGTGAAGGAAGAATTTGAATAATTGAAGTAATTGAGTAATTTGTGCTGGGTGATAAAGGAGCATGGACTGAAAGTGGATCTGGTTGCAGCGGAAAGTCATGAGAAATTTGGGGACGAGAGATGCTGCAGGACAGTGGGCATAACACCCCAAGGATGATCTCATTTATTGCACTCAGGAATCTCCTCTACCTATCATTATATCACACCAACCCTTCTGTTATAGAAGGGTTGTTGTATTCTCATTCTGTCCTCAGTAGTGTGCTATGTTTATGGATTAACATTTCCAGCTGTTCATCTTTTGTATAGTGTATGCAGAATTCCTGAGATAACCACTTAGTTCTGAGCTTTGGTTTGTATGGAAAAATTGCCATTTATGCCAATGTTATTTGTCCCAACATGAATAACAACAACTGGGTCTTGCATTTGTTGGGATCCTATTTATGCTTTGGATAATTTTACAATATATCCAATGTTACATTTATCTTAATCCTTGTTACTTAAAAAAAAAATATTTCATCAATACAGAAAAAATTAATTTAAGACCCTTTAGGTCCTACAGCTGTAAGGTGTGTTCTGGTAAGAAAATACGTTTTCTCAACATACTGTATTTGGTGATAATGACAGAATGTCCTTACGGTATCCGTTTGCTTGATAACTATGCCTTACCTTACAATACACAACATCATGGAATATTGTTTGTCCTGAATTTAAAGAACTTCGATAGAAGCTCTGATTATCTTAAACTTTTTATTACATGAATTATTACTTTTACTATTACTACTCCTATAGTTATTATTACTATAAATGAAATATTTTTTTGTGTTTTTTTACATGCATGTTTACATTTTGAGAATTTCTGAACTGATTTTTATTTTTAAAAGATTTTTTACACTTGAATGGGAAAGATGTTCCAGAGCCTTTAACAAAAGGATTCCCAAAAACAAAATAATATAATACATGGATGATATTCACCTCTGCCTTGCAATCAAAATGCGCAAAGACAGGATTGTGCACAGTGCCCAAATCCGTTGTGGTGGATTTCCTACACAAATGGGAGAAAAAACAAGTAGATATATTATTTTTTTATTCTGTATTGATGGATTAACTATTGTATTTTAAAAACACTGTACACATGTAGTCCCTTATATAATACCATCTGTTTTGACCTGCAAATACTAACACTGTTTTTATGCTGCATATTTTTTTCTTTCTCTGTAGTGCTTGTATTTTCTAATGTTAGGAAAAGTTAACAATCAAATAAATGGTGTATGCTACATCAATAATTATTTTAAAATATAACTTACCCAAGAGCATGTTTTCTTCTCTGCACAATCAGTATTATGCTTACAATTCCTAAGACAATCACAAATAATCCAGCTCCCAGACCTGCAAAAATGCCCACTGGAGGAAAGAAACAAACCCATTAGTTTATCGTATCATGTACATTTTGACCTTTCACTTTTTAAAGAATATAAAAATGTACCTACCAAGCCTGTGTTGTTTTAACAACAACAACAACAACAACAACAACAACAACAACAACAACAACAACAACAACAACAACAACAACAACAACACTTTTTATTTTTATAAAGCACCCTTTAAAGTTGTATCTCAAAGCACTTTACAGTAGGTTGAAAAAAACAGTTTAAAGGATAGCAAATTACAAAGTACTGTAAGTGCAGTAGGAGTTAGAAAATGGAGCAGACACAGATACCAATTAAGTACAAAGCCTTTTTGAACAAAAGGTTTTGGGTCTAGATTTCAATTCACTCAGGGTGAGTGACTCTCTGATATCCCTGGGGATAGAATTCCAGAGCTCTGGGGCATAGCAAGAGAAGGTCCTGTCACCCAGAGTGTAAACAAGCTTGGGGGATATATACAGTAGAAGACCAGAGTCAGACGGATGCAAGGTGGCGAGTAGACAGATAATGTACTGAAAGGCACATAGGTATTGAGGTGCCAAGCCATATAAAGGCCAATATGTGAGCTTGAGGATTTTGAAGTCGACTTGAAACCTGATAGGAAGTCAATACAAAGGCTACATGACAAGCTTAATGTGATTACTTGCAGTAGACCTGGTCAAGATTCTGCCTGCCGAATTCTGAACACATCAGAGTTTTTCCAGTTTGGATTTATTTACCCCAGTGAGCAGGAATCGCAATAATCAATTTCACTGTTCACCAACTTTTCGACAACAGTTAGAGACAACACAGGATGAATTCTGTGATGTTTCTGAAATGTTTACAAGGTTCTGTACATGAGGGTCATAAGTATAGCCAGGATCGAATATCGCCCCTAAATTCTTCAATTTTGATTGAAATTCATAGTGCCATCTCCAGATAGGGTTACTGCATTAGTTTTATGTAGGTGATGTGTGGTGCCGAGTAGTATGACCTCAGTGTTGTCACAGTTTAAGCCAGGGAAAGTTTTGGTTATATCAGAGATTCAATTAGAGAGTGTAGTAACAGCTATACCATTATCATGTTTAGTATGGACATAGATTTGAGTATCATCAACACAGAAATTATAATATAAATAATGTGATTTTAATATGACCAAATGGGACTATGTAAATGCTGAATATTGCTTGATATAGCCATTCTTGGTTGTAAAAAAGTGTTGTAAAGTTGGGATGAGGTAGGTAATACAGTGGGGCAGTTAGGCTTTAATGACTGATGGTGAAGAACAGGTATTTAGTATTGTTTAGGTTATTATCAATGATATGGGAGAAATAGCTCGATCTAGAAGACTCCATTGCACCCTTGTATTCAATCAAGTACTCCTTTCAAGAATGTACAGTAGATGTACACTCAAGCCATAAAAGAAGCCACCTCCATTCGAGGGTGAGAGACTGCCTTCATTGAATGCAACTGGTCAGTACACCTTGGGGCATGGCGAGTATGGAAGTTTGATTGAGTTTCAACAGTAGCTAAGATATCAAGAGGAGTTAAAAAAGAGTTATTGAATGTTTGCTTCGTGTCATCCATAGTATCGCAGATAGGAAAGCAAGACAATGAAAACAGAGCAGATGCAGACCTATTCAGAATAGCAAATCTATTCTGGCCAAGTTTAATAAAAAGTTCTGGCCACAAGGTAAACTTGAAGAGTGTGAGACAGGGAATTCTAAATCAAGGAGAACTGCTATGTGATCAGAAAGGTCTAGTTCAAGATAAATGTGAAACAAAAGAGTCATTTAAAATGATTAAGTCCAAGGAATGACCTTTTCTTGTGAGTTGGATTAAAAACAAGCTGTGTGAGACCAAAGTATTTCAATATACAGTAACTAGAATATCCTTATCCTTAAACTGGAATGCTGTAAATCAATGTAAATATTAGAATCTGCTGAAATATAGCAGAGATAATAAATCAACAAACTCACTTAAAAAGCATCATTATGCTTGGGGGGTCTATAAACTCTAACAATGATTGTAGGCTGATGAACAGTGACATTTAAAAAAAGACACTCACAATTAGAATGCACAGATACAGTAACCAGACTTGCACAGAAAACTAAGTTCTACAGTAAATAACAACAAGGCCCCTGCCATGGCCAGAGATTGCTCAAGACATATCATGGAGGAATAATCTGGTGAAACAGGAGACCTTCAGTTTGTTTGTGCCACATTTCAGTCAAGTACAAAAAGTTTTTTTTTATCAGTGTTGAAGTCACTGTTGTTGTTTGCAGAATGGGTGTTGAATAAGGTTGATTATCCTGTTTTCAGTGAGGCAGGGGGTTTGGTGCGAAATGCAATGTGTTCCAGACATGGAAGTCAGTGTAAACTGTTAATGTCTGCACCAGAGTGGGACAATTTAGGGGCCTGGGACTGAAAAACAGGTATAGTTTTTTCTACTGTCACCTGAAGGAAAATTTAAAATGGTAGTGACAAATGCATGAATAATGAATTTACTTCAGAAAATTCAAAATGTGAATGTCTTCCATGTTTCAAGCCTTTGCCAAGACAGCAAAATGTCATTTGTATTTTATTGTAGCATGTCAATTCAGTATGCAAGCCAGTTTGAAATGTGTTCATTTAATAAAACCCTATAAATGTTTAATGCATTTCATTAACCTTGTGTGATCTTTCTGTAGGTTTCTTATTAATTTTTGTTGTACTGCTTGCAATAAGCACTGCAATAAAAGATTATTTGGTACATACATTTTTTCCTTTTTTTTTTATAAATATTATGCACTTCATGCATATACCGCAGTATTATTCGTATATGAGTGTATTCATATTACTTTATTTTTTAAAGGCAATATAAAATCTGATATTAATATTTATTCTAAACAATATTTCTTATTCTGCATAATTTAAATATTGGATATATTAATATAAAGTATATGTATATATATTAGATGTACAAACTCAAGGGAAACCTAGAATGGATTCCAAGAACACAAACTGACAGACTATTAGACTCCTGTACGATGGAAACAGCAAGAGCCAGCAGGATGAGTACGGCATGATGGGGACTAAAGACTTTGACTTTTTCATCCCTGAGGGCATCAATATATCAAAGAACTAAATATGCATGCATTTCTACCACTGCATTCTCTGAAATTCCTGAAAAGAATGAATGCAAAATCGAATTTAAAAAGAACAAAGGCTTTTCAGACCACAGCAATTGTGGATTTGTCACTAATTTCAAGTCTTTTGAAAAGTCAGTCCAGTATGTATCTAAATTCATTGACCATTGCTTACAAAAAAATAATTGTGTCTCTTTGCTCAGTGGTAAAGCACAAGGCAGACACAGATCAATGGATTTACTGTACACTTGGATTCCAGTATAGGGTCAAAATGTACAACTATTGTAAGATGATTTCCATCTCACCAGTTTCATTTTCATTGTAAACGGTAGAGGTGGGGAGAGGTTTGGGTTTTTCTTTAAGGTGACAGCGGTTTCCCCTCCATCCTGATATACATCTGGGGAAAATAAAATATATATACACACACATTAGAAACAGAGCAGGTGAAGCTTACTTTTTTACATATACAGTACATCAGCTATATTGAGTATTTGTATACTAAATTATGTATACCCGTGTGCATTATTGAAATGTTACTGTTCCTACAGTGATAACTGATACCACTCTGGGTACTCCTAGGCAGAAACTAACTTGCATAAATTTCTTAAATTTTCACTTTATTAAGCTGTGTTTAAAATGATCTGTTTCATAACTGTTTGGAGCAAGCCAAAGGAAATAAACACATCTCCTCAGCCAGAACATCACACCTCTGGTTCTTTAAAAAAATGCAGAGGCTTAAAATTAATAATTTACATAACTAGGTATGCACTTCAGTATTACAACTTAACATTCAATGCATGTCAGTGAATATGTAACTTGCATGCTTCACATATTTTTGTTATGAGGAGTTTATTTGTATGCTTTGTGGTCTTCAGAAAGGTATCATGTCAGGTCGAAGGCCCTACAAGTTTTTCAGTGATTGTAGAATGAATAATTTTACATTTTAAAAAAGTCTTCAGAATTTGATTTATCCTTGAAGAACTTTTAAAAAGCTTGCAAAGTCTTGAAATAAAAATATATGACAGGAGAAGTGCAATTAAAAAGATCTGTTGGACTGTTAGAACAAACAACATCCATTGACACGAGCACATTTGCATCACACCTTTTGGGACATAGTTACAGCTGAAATATGACAAAGCCTAGAAATGAATCTAGTTTTGATTTAATGGATGGAGTGCATTTATAACAGCTAAACTACCTCATGAATATGTGTTGACTGCAAAAAGTGCCTTTCACAAGTATTGGGACAGTAAAGCCTAGACTAGGATTTCACTAAGATCACTTAAC
This sequence comes from Lepisosteus platostomus, assembly GCF_059453375.1. NCBI lineage: Eukaryota > Metazoa > Chordata > Actinopteri > Semionotiformes > Lepisosteidae > Lepisosteus > Lepisosteus platostomus. The sequence continues at coordinate 39,973,854 of NC_142618.1, forward strand.
AATAGTTATTTCCCATGATAAAATAACATGGCTGATAAGTACAACATATAAGTAGTGTATTTCTCAATAAAGTTAACTCAGTTTTATCCTCTTAAGCCAATTAAAAATGTGTTTAGCCTAGATGTACTTATTTTGAAAGAGCAAAAGTATTTGGGACAATTGCTTAACAGGTATATCTTGCCTGTCAGGTTCTTGGTATTGGGTAATTAGACACTTGGGGCTAGTGTAGCATAGCAGGTAAGTCTGGACTCATGATAGCACTCATAAATAGTCGGTTGTAGGTTAAAATCCCAGACATCAAGTTGCAAACACTTATGTTGTACCCTGAGCAAGGTGCTTTTCACTCAATTGCTCCACTCAGCTAGATGTATAAATGGTAACCAGCATTGCTGGGGTTAGGTCTTGTGAAGGACTGGTGTCCTATCGAAATGGGGAGTCATATGCTCACTGATTGTTTCATGCCTAGAAACCAGGATAAACACTGCCCTAATGCACCATTATGGTCTACATGGAATTACATAACTAATAAGACACTCTGTGGCATTACACAGGGCTTGTTCCGAGTGGACGTAGATCCCTTGTCTAAGGGTGATGCATTGCCTTGACAACCACAGCTGAGATGGATAGTTTAGGATGAGCCACAGCTGTGGGAGTCATTTAAGAACACACTGAACACTTCCCCAGAGGGACCAGTGAGCAGGACCTCAGGCCTGAGTTGCAGCGGAGAGAGGACGTGGAAGACAAGTTCTCCTATTTGCATGGCTCAGCTATGAGAGAGAGCCAGGTTGAAGCAGGACCAAAGTGATTGTCAGACGCTGCTGGTGCAACTATATCTAAGAATGCGTCTATCTTGAGAGAGAGGAAAAGAAGAAAGATTCAGGGCTGCAACTAACCCCCATGAGGGGAAAGTTTTAGAGTGACAGTCCCAGAGGGAATTGTGAAGAAAGTGTAAGGCCATCTTATTTTTTTTCTCTTCTCCTGCCCCGCCATGAGTACTCACCGGGACAGGCTGAGTTTCTCCTCTTCTGTTCTGCCATGAGTATTCACAGGGACAGGCTGAGTTTCTCCTCTCCTGTTCTGCCGTGAGTACTCACCAGGACAGGTTGAGCTTCTCCTCTCCTGTTCTGCCGTGGGTACTCAGCAGGACAGGTTGAGCTTCTCCTCTCCTGTTCTGCCATGAGTACTCACCAGGACAGGTTGAGCTTCTCCTCTCCTGTTCTGCCGTGAGTATTCACTGGGACAGGCTGAGTTTCTCCTCTCCTGTTCTGCCGTGAGTATTCACCGGGACAGGCTGAGTTTCTCCTCTCCTGCCCTGCTGTAAGCATTCACCGGGACTGGGACCAGGGCTGAGTCTTTAGGCCTCGCTCTTTTCTATTCTAGTCTGTATTCTGCTGTTCAAAGCAGTGTTTTTGTTTTCCGCTGTTCAAAGCAGTTATTTTTTTTAGTCCAGTCTGGACCCTGCTGTCAAAAGCAGCTCTTCCATTTTTTTTAAAACCTTTCAAGCTGACCTCATGCAAGTGCCTCCTCAAACGGGGCATCAAATTTTACTGGTGTTCGCTGCGGTTCCTTCAAACCCGCATTGTTACAACTCGTAAAAGAGCTGTGAAAATGTCTTGCATTGACTTTAGTGTTTGGAGTTTGTAGACTGAAAACCAAAGACATTTGTGTGAAAGAAAAGCAGAAACTGAAAGAAAAGACTCAATCAGAATGATAGAACATATGAAATCCGGAACCTGCAGAATGCAGTGGTGAAACTGGCAAAATTTGCAGTTTGCATATAATAATAAGCATAATTACAAAGGCTACATCCCAAGATATAAACCTGGTCAGTACAAAGAATGATTATAATTTGTTCAGAATATGAGCCATGAGAGTTTTGGCAAAATGAGACAAAAATAAACCCTGACAATTGATGGAAAATTTAACTATGAAGAAAGGATTAGCTAATGCTTAAAAGAATGCCACCTCACTGATGAAGAATGATCTCGCCTGGCTAATGGTATAGATGAGATCAACCCAGAAGACTTCTTCAGAACGAACACCGAAACATGAACCAGAGGGCACCAGTTGAAACTACTGTATGTGAGAGTACTGTACAAAAAAGTAGGCACAATCATAAAGGGTTGTAGGAGTATGAAACAAGCTGCCTTGCTGAAGGTTGTTGAAGCCTATACCCTGGACATGATACCCTGGAAAGGGCTGAAAGGAATCCTTACATCAATAAGCTAATATTAAATAGGCATGTTGGGTAGAATGGCCTCCTCGCATTAGTAACCTTTATGTTCTATGGCCCTCTCTGGAACTGGCTCACTATCTTTATTCAAGATGTAACTAATTATGTCAGCAGCAGAATTAATTATGAAGCTTAAATAAACATTTTACTAATGTAGAAGAAAATACTTCTATAAGTGTTCACGTCCCCCAGCATCATCACAGTCTATATGAATAATGCAATCAAGTTAAACAGGAAAAGAAAGTGGAAACTTTTAGATGGGCCAGATCAATCTCCAGATTTAAATTTAATGGAGCATGCATTGTAGCTGAAGAACTGAAGACTGAAAACCTCAAGAATAGGCAAATGCAGCATCTTGGCTAAGCATCTTAAACTGTTACAGAGTTTGGTGCACTCAATTGATCACAGACTTCCTGCAATTATTGCCCCAAAGGGAAGCAATAATAAGAATTAATAATAATTGCTTAAATTTATATAGCGCCTTTTCTGGACACTCCACTCAAAGCACTTTACAGGTAATGGAGACTCCCCTCCACCACCACCAATGTGTAGCCCCACCTGGATGATGTGATGGGAGCCATAGTGTGCCAAAACGCTCATCACACATCAGCTAAAGTGCAATCAAATACTGAGTTTCCAATTCTGAAATTGACTTAAAATGAATGTGTTCCAATATTTATAGTCACTGAAATCACTGGGTTGAACACAAGTAAAGTTTTTTTCATTTGATCAAAAGCATGCATGAAATTATCCTAAAATGAAAAGTAATTATATTGTACTGTACTTATACATATTATTTCATGCTTATTAATAAAAGCTACTCAACTTTTTTCTTTTTTTTTTCCACAGAAAAAGAGTTTATGTCCAGGAAAAAGAGGTTTTTGACTTTGCTTTCTCAGTACCATCGGAACTGCATTTAAGTCTATAACACTGATAAATAAGGAATTAGAAAGGATCAGTAGGAAGTCTGATCAATACAGTACAACAATTACTTGAACCTAAGCTGCACATTTTAGAAGGCATGGCAACAACAGTGGTCTTAAAAGTGTAAGTGGTCACCACTTTTATTTAAGAAATTACAAGCAAATCACATTCAATGTTACAGGTTTGTAGCATTGTAGTTTTGGAATAGTATAAAAAAGAAAAATGAAGCAGCATTCTAATTTCTTTGAATTAGAATGTTTCACTAGCAAAAATATTCGCAGCATATTCTTTGGTCAGCCACAGGAAATAAATGCAGCAGTTGACTAGACTGTGGAACACATATTGAACATTATATATGTTTTTTCTTTGGAAAGTCCCCTTCTCACACTAGCATTAGCCGTGAATGTGGTTTTCAATCACTTGGGGATACAGAGCATGTTGAACTTATTCAGCATGGGGTCAAATATCTTCGAGGAAAACAGCGGATTAATGCTATTTGGCATTTGGTATGTGGTCTCTCTCTTAAATGGTTGTGGTGGAAGAATGCTCAAGTACTGACCAATCATATTCATAAAAAGCTCTTGGAAATGGAACTTTAGTCTGGAATGAATAAAGGTTGGTGCTGCATCCGTTTTACAAAACAACCACATTTTAGACTGATTGTCTACAATTGGCAAATGATTCCCCAGTAGAGACCATAGATTTTATGTGCAATATAAATAGATACTTTATGTCATTTTTGCCTTTGTGAAAAGCATGTTCCATAGTACACTCTTGACAAGGACTGTCCATTTTCCCTGAGCTGTTGTGTGAATTTAGAAACTTGATTGTGTTTAAACAGAAAACCAGGTTATCTCTTTTCTGGGTTAAAAATAAGGGCCTTTTAAGATTACATAACTTTATTTTTCCATGAAAAAGACTAGTCAAAATAAATCTCCCATTTGCGGTTTAATGTATGGCATATTCAATCTGAGCTTGTTTCCACTTTCCTTGAATGTGACAATCTTCTTAATGACTGACAGAGACATTGCTAGCATGGCTTGCCACTTAAATCTCTAGCCCAGCTAAGCCACTCTCTACCCTTAAGAAAAACCTTTCCATATTTTTGGCTAGCCACACAGAAAGAGGAAGTCAGAGTGTTTGCTGACATGTCTTTTCTGGTTTTGGAATAAACGTCTGATCATGTCTCTTATTCCAGACGTTTGAGTCTGCTTGGGTGGTGGTTTAACTAAAACACGAAGGACTGAGTTTGGCCATGTTCCAAAGCTCAGAGACTGCAGCTAAACCACCCTTGTGGTCTGTAGGATAGAATTATTAGTCCCACATTTTCTTTTCTTTTTCTCCAGGCACACACTCAATTTGTAACTCTTTCAATGTAAGGTTTCTGGGATTTCTTAAGTTGGAGATGTAGTACAGACACATACTGTACTGTATATAGTATGATGTGTTTATATAAAGGGTCTTGAAGTCCATAACAGCTTTGCCTTTGGGTTGTACAAAACAGATTGGTTTAATTAAACATATTCATGCACAGTACAGGGACAATATCTCTTCAAATAATTCTGTACACTATTCTTAAATGTGCAAATATCGTACTGTAAAATGAGGCTGCTTCAGTGACTTCACCTCTTAAGTTGCTCAAGACTCTTCTAATTCCCTGCAGTCTGGAACCAGTCTTTTGGCAATGTGACATCTGACATGTCTGAACATTGCACCTGGCCATACTAAGATGTGTCTGATGGGGACTCCAACCCAGTCTCCAGCTATGCATGCTATTACATGTTACTACATGCTAAACACTAGAAAATTCAGTTTGTTTAAACAAACACAAGTCCATTGACCACAAATACCTGTATGTACTTACTTGCAAAAGGGGCCTTCCTTGCCAACATAACACGTTCCTTCATTGATACAGTAATTAATTGGGCATTCTATAAATAAAGAAAAGCATGTTAATCCCATAACTAAAATATTTTTTATTTTATTATTACAAATATATTTTTAATTTTACAATAAAGATGGGGGGCACAACATTTCAAGAAAGGAAGAAAAAAAGACCCAAACAGACCAGAAAGTAAGTGTATGCAACAACATTCCTGTCTCTATTCTCCCTAAAGTTTCACTGCAGTCTTGGAAAATGTTTAGGGTAAAAACTCTGTTTAAAACGAATCCCTTAGCCTCTCAAACATGTTATCAAACATTTCAGGATTAGGGACTCCACTTGAATGGAACATGATCACTGTAATGACTGATGTCTGCAGTAAAGGGTCACAGCATTGTACAGTTTCAAGTAAAGCAGTATACTAACTAGTACAACAGTTTTCAAAATGGTCCAAATAAAGTGCTTTCTTTTTTTATTTCCATGTCATTGTGAACATTAAAGTGTAAATGAGTATCACAGGAAGGAGATATACCAACTGTCAAGACATACAGTATTAACTGTCTGGGAGTCCTGTTTGTGTGATTACAATGAAGTCTTATAATTCCACCTGCTTAAATTCTGTGAGGGCTTATTATGCCAACTGTCCATAAGGACCAATGAGCCAGGAAGAATAAGCTTAGTGCTGACAACTGTGGTATTTGTTTTTCTTTATAGTGATTTATGTCAGATGTATACAGTGTCCCAGTGGACATCATAACACATATTTCTATTCCAGTAATCCAACAACCTCAATAAAAAAGGTAAAAAAAGGGTTAATGGCAAATAATGGCTTAATTGGCAATTCTTAATTCTTCTGTAATAATAGTGCTTTTCTTTTTCTAATCACTCTTAGAGAATAAAATGCAAATCACCTTCCCTGTAATGTTTCTAAGATACAGTAGCTAATTTTGCAACCATTAGAACATAGTGCTGTACAATCCCTGAAACAAGTGCTTGTTCTCTACAAAGTCAACAAAAAGGGTGCTAACATGCACAAATACAGTACTTAAATGTTTTTTGACAAGTCAAGGTAATGTTTTTTAAAACTGTTTTTAAGAAAAGGACCATTTTGATACAGGTCTGCATGACTTAGAAGTAAGAAAAATCATTATCCTAGACTGTACACAACCAAGAAAACTGTTCAGGTTACTCATGCACTTCATGTGGTCTCAGGTAATGCCCTGAATGATGATCTAAAAAAAACCAAGAAGAATTGTCTTCTAATTTTAAGGGAATGCTGTCTCTCACCATTGCAGCTGGACTCGTCAGGCTGGAAGAGAACACAGTTGATGGAGCCGTCACAGCGCAGGGTTGAAGGCAGGCAGCTCCCCGTGTCTTCACAGAGCAGAGAGCCATTCAGACACAGCTTCACAGCTGCAGAGAAGCAACACAAGGTACAAATAATCACCCCTGATAACAAGAGCACGCTATCTATAACTGTATTGAGCTTGAGTCTTCACCAAAATCAACAACTATGCCAGCTCCTTTGCCATATTCAACAAACTGACCAAAACAAAACTAATACATAATAATACAATCCTTACACTTATATAGCACTTTTCTGGACACTCCACTCAAAGCACTTTATAGGTAATGGGTACTCCCCTCCACCACCATGAATGTGTAGCATCACCTGGATAATATGAAATTGCAGTCTCAGTTTATTAGTGTTATTTTTCATGTTATGTAAGGATTGGTGCAAGTGTAAAATACTTTAAAACATTTTAGAAATGAAAGTAATTTTATGAAATAGTACAATAAAATACGCTCGGGAGTGATGCCACTGAATGTGAACTGGAAAACTGTATATCAGATACCATTTAAGGAGGTTTTAACAAAAGTTTGGAGATATAATGGAAAACAAGTTCCCCTTGTAATCTTTTATGTTGTCACTTTCTGAAATGAAATGCTAAAAACAATCACAATATGCCCCTTTCTTCCACACATTTGTTTTTCCTTGGCATCCCTCAGCTAGCCGAGCTCCACCTTTGCAGCCACCCCTTAGTTAATTTTACTCTATGTGGGAGTCCTACTTTCCTCTTCCAACAGCCTATAGTTGCCCAATTTTTTTAAACAAAAATGGATAATGCATTTTGTGATTGGATGTCATTATTTGTCATGAAATCAGCAAGATTGGAATTTTAAACCATTTTAAACGTTCGATAAGGAATAAGCTTGCTACTTGTTCAAACTACGGTATGCACTGTCACTGACTGATGGCAAAAGGAAAGGGCTGCCTCATCCAAATGCTCATTGTGTAGAGACAGGGGACAGGATCTGCAACTGAAGTTTATAGTATATATAAGAGTTCATAGTATACTGTACCTCTCAACCCTGCAAATTTTATTGATATGTAAAACAGGTGTAACATCTCATGGTCATAATAGTCAAAGACACTTAGTAAAGAATATTTCCTAAGTTATTGCCGGACTCTGGAGTTCAATTTTAACTTGCTTGAAGGGGTTTTTTCTGCACCATCTTTAAAATCTATTTAGAGAATCTATATTACTTGTACATGCTTGATTGATGCTGCATTCAGCATATAATTTAAACTAGGGATTGGACTCTTATTTACCAATTTAATTATGTGCATGCCGTATGGATGGAGCTTTGGGATATTAACTGAAAGAAACCATGAAAAGGTAATTTGTATGACTATTATCATCAATGCATGCTTTTATCTTTTTCTATTAGATTTTGTTCTGCTGAAATTACAAAGCATCTGAATGGATTTCTTTCATTTTAAGATTATCTTTCATTCATAATAGCTGTTTTACACTGTGCTTTTGATTTTTTGAAAAAGTATCCAAGACAAAAACACGAATCATATTTGTGTAAGCTCTCTTCCCATTTTATATTGTAAAAGATTTACACATACATGTTTCTACCACAGAATAAGAAAGTCTTCTTCACATGCTATGGTTCTAAACACTATTACTAACAATAGTAATACTTCAATACTATACCACCAGGACTGCCAGTCCCACTCTGCAGTTTAAACACAGGAAGGAATCTCAATCTATTGACTCAATCTAATTTCTGGGAGAATTCCATAATCTACAATTTTCCATGTTGGTACAGATGTATGGAAATGATCATTAAACTAATTAAATATAAACAATAAATATTGCCAAGAAGCTAATAAATAATTGCGTTCCACATTCAACTTATAATACTTAAAGATTTACACCTGCAACTGCATACAAGTAATGTATGCTGAGGCTGCTTTCACAACCATACAACTCTCAGTACACCTAAAGACAGCTCCCTTTATTCCATATTTCTCCCCTACTATGATACTGTTGGACTAGAATCCCTTCCTCTATCTGCAGTCAGTATTGTGTGGTGTTCTCGTGATCCAAACGGCTGCTGTGGTAAACCCTGACCCAATCGCTAACCTTCACTTAAAATTGTTGGTCCCTAGGTTATTCTCTATAAGATTGTTGAGATTTGGCATTCTAATAAAAACTATCAATATAATGAGGGTGTCCATTCATTCACCTGTTTTTTTAGTTGACGTTTAGAAAGAAATCCCCCTTTTACAGACACTGTATGTACGGTATATTTTCTCTAAAATTACATTAATACTCATAAAATATTGCAAGGTTATCTAAAACCTTCAACTTAAAATGACTTGATGAAAAATGAGTTCAACTGGCCGATGGATGAAACTAAATGAGTAAATTATTTGTTCGCAATCTAAAATTATTTATTTATTCTGATAATTGCTAAAGTCCAGGGAAACAGTTTGTTATTTCTTGGCCATAAAGGTTAAATTTGTGCTGTATCTAAGTTTACACTTTTCATCAGTGAATACAAGTACAGTATAAATTAATTCTTTAAAATAGTATGTTGTGTGATTTTACTCATGCTTTCTTTTGGTTATCTGTCTGCTACGCACAAATTAGCTTTTCATTTAACTGCCCTCAGCCTCTCCATTGTTTCTGCCCATTTCATTAATAAACAGTTAAGATAATTACTGTTTTGGTCACCACCTGCTGCCAGATTTATTTTAGGAACTAGAATTATCAAAATTGAATTATTGTGGCACAAAGCCAGCTGTTCTTTACTTCTCAGTTATAGACATTTTGGTTCTGCTGGTTTACATAAAAATAACTTGTTTTAAAATAAACTATTCATGCTGAGAGAGGGTGCACGGTGGGAATTTGCTTTGATCACCATCTGCCACCTGCTTTATATTGTTTTTCTCCTTGCATTGTAGTTAATTTTCTTTATGTCACAAAACCTCATTTGTTTTTGTTTACTGTGGGTTCCAGACTACTTTAAAGTGTTCCCTCCATTATATTGTTAGAACAAATGGTTGTCAGGAGGAAAATACCTTTGAAACAGCAAACATAAAATTATCTCACACCATCTGCTACACATGCTGCTATCCTTATTATTGTTGAATAGCAAAATACAACATGTTCAGGAATGCTGTTCTAAAATCTTAAGTTTCATGCTTGATACTATCAATTTTATGGATTTAATGTGTAATGTGCAAATGAGTATAGTGGTTTATGGAAACAAAAACAGCTATGTGTAAAAACAATCCAAATAATTGTTTTGTTTTAGAATGTAATTATACATTCCCTATACTGATTATACTGTATATTAAAATACTGTATACTGTTTACCATTTAATACAGTATATATTGAAAACTATTTCATTTTGCAACAGCATTTACTCAGTCACAAACTGTAGACACCCTTTAGTTTTGAGGAACCAAATTACAAGAATTGAAATATTATAACACAATGTCAGCTATTTGAATTCCTCAATTCTTATAAAATGTCATAGAAAAAAAATCTCAAATAAAGCTAGGTGACATCACACAGTTTCAGTTCTGCTGGCTTGAATTTTAAAGGTAATCATGTTTTCAAAGAAGCAGATGATGATGTGAGCAAACCATACCTGGAAGAGGTTGCATGTATGGCAATCATATGTGAAATAAGTTAATATGTGAATATCAAAGATATGACAGGTCATTTAAGGCAACTGGTAGGAGAAATTGTTTGTAACCATAACTGGAAGTTGACACTATGCCAGAGAAGCCCCAATACTTTCCTGAGAGCAGCCTTGCACTTCCTTAGAGTTGATCCCAAGTGAAGATAACGGTATCTCACTGTGACATCCATTACACATTAAAAAGAAACTCTCAAAAATCAATTGTGGTCCTCTAGTGTGTCTATTTCTTTGGGTTGGAGATTCCATAAAGAATAAAGAAGTGGCTACTGTACATGTTGCATTTGTGAATACAAACATACAGTATCTGGACCTGCTGCATGAAGTGACTGTACTGAAAAATAGAAATAAGCTTACAGTACAGTTCTGTGGTGAATGTTTACAATAATTTACAGAACTTCACCAAAAAGCTGGCTTGCTCTGTCTCTCACATCAGGCAAGGGTATTGTATGACCAGAAGAGTCCTGGACACTCACAGGGAGGGACGGAGATTGGTTAATGATGTTGCTGTGGATGCATGCTGGGCAGTTCATGCACTTCAAAGTCCTCCTGTTTGAGTGCCAGCTAGAACCAGGTCATCTTGAGATAATGTGTCCTGGGTCTCTGAGAGAATTAAAACCTCTTCTTTCAACAGCACACCCCGCCTCATCTAATGGCACGCTTTATCTCAGACTGGGCTAAATATAACTTACATGGAGCCTCAGCCTTAGTCAGTTTATAAAAATGTTTTAATATTAAACCATAAAAAATGAATTATGTGTTTACCACTGCCAAAGACAACAATGTAGTTAGTATTCAAACATTTTCAAAACTACAGTCTTACATTTTTGTCACAAAACTCTTTTTACAGTAAAATGAAGAGCAAATATTTTGCCCAATAGTTCAGGTACACTTTTTTTTTCTGAGACACTGTTGTCGTTTTCTGGCAGATTTTCATTAAAATCTTATCCCTATGTAGGGTGGAGTACTAACTCTGGTGTATTAATGACGGTCATCACAAGCCTTCACAATGTGTGGTTCTGCCTCCATCTTTCATGAAAGACACTTGAGATGTCTCCCTCTCAATCTCTGTACAATATCCTTGTAATGTTTCCATTTAGTGGTTTAAATAAGATATTCTGAAGTGTTGTGCACCGATACATTTTTTGTGTGTGAAATCCTTTTGTATAGGAAGGATTGCCATCCACAGGTTGTTTGACCTATTTTTGTTTAAGCAGTGAAATCTGATGTCACTCTATTTAAATTTAAATCAAAAGAAGCAAAATACAAACTGGAAAAGGTGTGCCATGTGTAGAAACAGGCTTGTAGATATGTGGATGCCATACTTTTTTCAACTATAAAATATATTCTGAGCTACCTGTTTTATCTTTTTTTTGTAAGCTTGTTTACTGCACCTTTCAATGATCTTTAAACAAATATGACCAAAAAACAAAAATATGACGAAATGTCATGATAGATTGATAGATCACAACAGTCAAGTCCTGGATCTCTTATCCAAATTGTCACATGTCATACATAAAAACTCAGGTGTGTCAGAGACTACAGATTCTTTAAGGCAATGTCATCCATCCATCCACTTTCCACTCAAAGTGGCTCAGAGTTCTGGTGGCCACTTCAACCAATTCAGGGTCAAGGGGGAGACAGAGCCTTTCCCAGCCAGTGGCAGCCCCCGTGCTTTAGGTAGCAATGCTAACCACAGCGCATACCAAGCTACCCTCTTCAAGGAACTGTTCTCGAATTAATTCTAAATACGCAAGTTATTTTAACAGTGTCAATTATAATACTTCTGTAATATTTCTTCTTTTGTTCAGTGTACACTTTGAAGACACCAGATGAGACTCATGCTACAGGTGGAAGGAGTAAAGCATTTATAGAATAACTATCATGATTGTAATCCCTCCCCTCAAGGGCGCTCCAGCTCTTTCACATTTTAGTTGATTTTGTGTACCTGCTCCCTGTTCCAGCCTCCCTACAGAAGCCAGACACTCTCTCTGTTCTGAGCTCTGCATTGGAAGATGGTCGCCCCACATCCGCGGCTTGAGGGCATAGGCCTCCTATCGGCGTTCCAAACCAGCTGAGTCCGGGATTTGGAGCGCCTGGTCCTGTTACCCCATTTATCTCCCCCACCCTTCTCCAGATCCCGCTCTGATTTTTAACTTTGTCATGTCTGTCTCGGATTGGATCACCCGGCTCTGGACTTTTGCCTGCTCTGGATTTGCCTTCGGAGTCCCCTAGGACTGTTTGCCTGGACCATGCTCCCCCGAGCACCTGCGCACCTTCGTCACGCCCCCCTGTTCGTCTACCAGCCCAGTTCCTTCATCTCCTCCTTGTGTCTCTTCACTTCCTTCTGGATTCTGCTGTTTGCATAGGGTAACAATAACTATGCGTACACTAATCTGTTCAATCATCTGTTTCGTTACTTCCCATGCTTAACCTGCAGCGTGCAAGTATATACTGTAAATATGCACCACCTTCCTCCCCCTCCTTTATATGCACAGTCGGTCCAAGACACTTACGGCAGCTGAACTCGTCTTCCCCCCAAGGGCAGTCGGGGACACCGTCACAGCGAAGCAGAGAGGGGATGCACTGCTGATCGCTGCACTGGTACTGGCGGTCTCCACACAGTTCCTGGGGTGGCAGGGTGCCAGGCACTCCTGATGGACAGACCTCCTCATCGGACATGTCCTTGCAGTCGGGCTCCCCATCGCAGAGCCAGCTCTCAGGAATGCACTCGTGCACATGGAGGCACTCGAAGGAGCCTGATCTGCATGTGGGGGGCTGAGGGATGATCGGCCCTTTATTTAAAAAGAGATAAAACAGCAACAAAAGCAACATCGGTATTTCAGGGAGCTGCACAATTGCAAGGTTGGCGTAAATATACAGTATTACCACAACAAACATTAAAAAATGTTACTGTTTTTACAGAATGTGGGTAATTGTCAGTAACAGAATTACAGTAACATACATTGAGTTGCTTAATAATATTCATTCTAATACATTCTAATTTCATTAAGAAAAATGAAGTTATTGCTTCTTTCACGGTGTTAAAAAAACTTTAAGACAATGTTTACCACAACACAGCAGACTGCTTCTGGCAATTTTATATGACATGTTTTAAGAGGAAGAATACAGTATGTGCTTTTTAAGTCCATATAAAAAACCCAACCATGCAAAAAAAACAAAACAACAACAACAACAACAACAACTAAAACTTGTCTTAGTCTGTTGGTTGAAGCATTAGAAACCCACAGGGCATTTTTTGACATTTAATGATAGTCCTGGTGGAAACTAATGACATTTATATGGCTACTGTTTTGTGCCTCAATAGAAATTGTGCAGGTAGAGTTGGCTGGAGGTTTCCACTTGTCTCTTCAATGAATTTATGCGGGCTCAATAGAAAAGCAAATAAATTGTATTTCATTCTTATCTTTCCTGAGTGTAACTTTAAGGCATTTAAACACAATTGTTAAGGGGTTTTTGAGAAATGTGTTTGTCTGCTTTTCTCTGTTTCTATTACTAGCAGGTTCAAAGGGGCCCAGAGCTCTGGTGGCCAGGTCTAGACAATCCATTTTTTTGCTTTCCTTTTTGAGTACTGATTTCACAGCAACAAAGTGCTGAGTCCTTGATTGTATTCTAGGAAAAAATGGAACTAATGAAAAATGTTTTTTTTTATTATTCATTGTTGATGGATAATAAGCATATGCCAGATTTGATGGACAAGTAAATGTCCATAAATACAAAATTTCTCGTCAATTATTTATTAAGACAAAATGGCCTTATAAGTATCTCGACTAGTTTATTTTAAACGCAGGTTGGGTCCTACAGCTTCAGGGAACAAAGAGAGAGAACTGGTAGGGATGGTTGTGTCAGTGAATCTATGCAACACTGTATGTGACTTGCTGGGGGCCTGTGAGCTTACACTGTTCCATTCAATGGTAACTTTTCTGACAAACGCTCTGAATCCTACAGTGTGTAAAACTGCAAGTGGCTCTGAAAGCTATTATTTGTTAATATTGGCAATATTTCATAATATCATTTTATTTTTTCTATATTAGCTTCTAGGTGGATTTGCCTTTAAATGCAGGAAAGTGAGTCACAGAATTCTTTAATTATTTATGCTAATACTAACTGTATTTAATCTAAGCATTTAAAGTAAATTTGAATAATAGCCGAGGAGAAGTTTAAATTGATTTTTTGTTCCTTTTTGAACACTAGCAAGGTAGAGGTGACAAGGCTGAATGGATTAAATCTGAGAACGCCAGTGAAAGCAGAATACAAATTGCAGTTTCTTTTCCTTCTTTCAAACCTGGCCAGATTCCACTGTGAATTTATATCAGGCTGCAGTACAGAACGTATAAATTCACAGCTTCGTTTTGGTGCAATTGCCTAATGTTAAAGAAATAGAAGAACAAAGTATAGTTAAGATCATTAATTACAATACCTCCAACTGTACATTCCGGGGTGAAGGAAATATCGTCCAGTGCAATATCAGTTAGGCTATCTCCACCAATCTCTGCTTCAAAGGCCACTTGAAAAGGTTGGTTGTTGGATAGTATCACATTGGCATAATTCCATTTGTTCCCTTGGTTTCCAATCACAGACCACATTAACAGACTTATCCCATTGGATCCAACAGTATAAATCTATGAAGATTAAATTAATGATTGATTTCTTTGAAAGACCTAAAAACATTTTTTATGTGTAATAATACAAATGAAAACAAAATAAGTAATAATAAAAAATAAAAAATCTCAGCACATCACAGTTCAGATTAATTTGCTATTAATTTAAATAAATCATAAACAGATAAAAATTAAAAGATTACATTTTTGTTGAGCTGTGGAACACCATGTTAGACAGAACATAAGTTTAATCTATTACTATACTATGGAATATATTCAATTAAAAGTTTTTCTTTATGTGAATCTTATACACATTTGTAATCTTGATATTTAAAATATGTTATTTAGAAGTTCGAATTTTAAACACATTTACTAGCCATGAATTGCAGTTGTAAAGGCCAAAATTAATTAATAGCTTATAAAGTTCAAACACTTAACAGGTTTTTCAGTCAGCATTTTCTATTCTCACCATTGCGCACAGTATTGCATATGCAATTAACAAGATATATTTTTTAAATAATATATGATAGAACAATATCTTATAATTAGTTAAATAGCCATAGCACATTCTAAACCTTGCAGTCAGGAACTAAAGTAATAAATCACACATTTAATAACATAGAAACAGAACCAGTTGCAGCAGGCTATTGTTCAGATCAGAACTTATCTGAGACCTGTTAACCAAGTGACCTCAATACTGTGTTGCCATTTCTTAAAGAATCCCAGTTTACTGGTTTAAATTACATAACATAACAAAGCCCAACTGTTATTTTATCAGTTTGACATTTCCATTTTGCAACAAAGCATCCAATTTATTTATGGCATTCTGTAGGAAGATATACAGTAATATGGAAAATGGATATACTCCTGTCAACATTAGGAAGAATTCAATCAAGTCTCTTTAATTAGTTACATTTCTTCTAATCTGTTATTACCGCTACTGCCTTAAACTGGCTTTTTTTCATCCCTTCACCCATATGCTGGGTGTTTAGAGTGGTTTACAAAAGTATTCTCATATTTTCCACATTTCCATAAATGATCCAATCATGACATTGTCAAACAGAAGTTCATACTGACAGTATTCCAAATGTACTTTAAAACTGATACAAATAAAAATTGCTGAAAGTATGCATTTAAATTAAAATAGTGAGATTTTCAATTGAATCAGTATTCATCTCTTTTACTACAGTGATAAGTCAGATGCAAAAGAATGGTTGGAAAGGTCATACAATTAATGCACTGTAATTGTCTCAGTACTGGTGTGTAATCAAAGTGGATTTACTTGACTTCAGAGTAAATGCAACTGTCTCATTAGGTTCCCTCAAACAGATATTGAATTTCAAGCCACAACTCAGTGATTTGTAGTGATATAGCAAATCGACCATGAAAACCAAGGAGCTTTCAAAACAAATCAGGGATAAAGTGAGATAAAAGCATGTTCCAGAGAAGTCCTTGTGACTACAGTATAGTTCATAATAAAGAAGTGGAATGTGCATCATATTACCCAGACACAGATCGGGCTACCCTTCCAAAGTGAGAAGATGTAGGAAACTGATGAGGGTGACTTTGAATATCCGAGATGGAAGTTATGGAAGTTCATACTGTCCTTTACATTGCCTTTATCCCATGAATTAGGAAGGTCAGGGACGCAATAATGGAAAAACTTGAAATTTATTTTATTCATCTTTTTACAGACAGTACTTAGGGTTTTATTGTAGGAAATAGTTTATTCTGTGTTTACTTAGACTCACATCAGAGGCTTAGGCTTATACTGCACAGTGTGATAACTACTGACACAGTAAACACTTAAGATAGCAATTCAAGAGTTTCACCTTACCAACAGTTTTCATTGAACAAATCACTTTTGTATCTTGAGGAATGTCTGTACTGAATACAGTACTCAGTCTGTTCTGAATACTTTAGCAAGACATTGTACTGTATGTACCTTTCTGATGATTTGCAGAAGTGAAAGCTGTATTCCTACTAAAATAACTAAAACACATGTATCCATCTTAATCTCATAGATCTGTTGTTTGATGCTGTTAGGTATGCAACCACACCTCCTGTTTTTATAATCCTCTATAATGCCTAACTGCTGAACATGAATAATCCTAAATCTTTATTTTTAGAAGTACCTTTACAATAAAAGTGTTATAGGAACAACTTGGCAACCCGAAGCTGAGTTTTGGCTTTTACTGTACTCACGTGTCATAAGACAATTTTAAAAGGTTCCTTACCTTCAGTGTTCCCATGTGTTGTGATCCATACATGTAATACCAAAAGCGCAGATGACACACCCCAATGCTTGCTGGATAGGGTGTACTTGTTGTAATTATGGCAATGTCCCCTTCTTTTTGAATGGCAGAGTTCACATACAGGAATTTTCCATCTCCCTCTTGTATTGTACAAAAGATAAAATCATACAATATTATTATATTATGTGTTTTATTTAAGAACTGTATATTAAAAAAGAGTTCAATGGAGTTGAAATAAAGATACCTGGTGATTTACGTTTGCTGTATTCTAAAGTATTACCTGTTTGATTAACTAAGAAAACTAATGAAGATAAAAGGCTTTGGCAATGAACAAACCCCATTTGAAACCATGAATTCCTTCAAACTCAGATGACTTGTAATGATAGTTATTGTATTATAATTACACTATCCATAACAATTTAGATCCATCAAATACAAGAAAGTTCAGTATTTTTTTTCAAACCCCTGGAGTGAAAAGTCATTATCATCTTTCGGAGAATCATCATTCAACACTTTTGCTGAAAATATAAAGAAACCTCTGCTTTCAGCACATTTAACAGTTCTCTGTACCATGTTAATTCCCAAATTGTATAAGCTAAGACAACTCTAAAATGAGACCAGCTTGTGAAATATTGCTGCCCATCTCCATGGGGAAATTTCTGGCCATCTATTATTAGATACATTTAGTTCATGAAACTCTTAGGTTGATTCCCTCATGAGAATGAAAAGCAAAACCTTGAAACTGTGAAATCCCCCTTTGATATAGCACAGCCTGAAAACATGTTCACACTAGCTGAGTATTTATTGCTAACATGCTTTAGTGGAGCATCAGTATAATTTTGAAAGTGAATTAACAGGAAGCCACCATATGATCCATACCAAAAGGAAACACATAATGGGAGTATTCTTGGAGGAGAAAACCAGATAAAATATCCCAGTTTCAAACAAGTGTGTGGGTTCTTAAATTTACATTTATAATTTACCTTATAAAACCTTTAACTAATAAACACTTATAATACTTCATACTTTTATGGATTTAAACATTTTAATGTGACACATTATTTTAAAGGTTTATATCATACTGTCAGGGCTCTCCTATTGTAATAGATTTAGATGGCTAACTTAATATTTTGAACTTGAAAGAAACATCTAATTCATATGCATATCTTAAAGCAAATGTACATTAGCATCAACCCCACATCATATACCACTTAATTTGATTCTCAATAGTTTCCAGAGAGTAAAGAGATACAGTATACATGCATATAACAGATCCACAGTTTCTGAAAGAAGACAACCCGTACCATACAGAAAGTTGTTAATTAACTTACAAAGTATAATAATTATGGTTAAATATAACATTGGATATCTCTAAGATGTATGTTATTTAACTTGTTGTTGTTGCTGCCACTGTTCTGCGTTTATGTTGTTGGTGTTTCCTTAATGTTTTTGTATTTGTATTAATACTGTACATGCAAATAAGCATTTCATTGCACTTGTGCATATGACAAAAAACTGAACTGAACTGTATCTGATGTGTGTTGGATATTCTAGTGAAGCAATCAATTAAAAACACATCAGTATTACATACGTAGATACTATATACAGCACCTGTAAAAATCTAAAAAGAATACTTAACTCAAACTTCTATAGAATTTTAACTCATAACGTAAAATGTTTTGTTAGGTGAAAAATACAAAAGCTCCTTTCAGATCTGACAGAAGGGAAACAAATTAAATCTGTTTACAGTAATGTTATGACTTGCTGTACATCTGCAAGTGAATGGCACATAAAGGTTTAAATATTCCCAACTGTAGAATTCCTTGGTCTTACTGATAATATTCTGTCCACGTTTTTTGATTTTGCTGTTATATATCAGAAACAATTCAGCAAGACATAGCAAGAAGCATGCAGTAAGTGTGTCACAAGGGCTAATGATGAAGAGTGCTAAGGAGAGGAAATTAATTTAAATTTGCTCTGCAGATAGGTGACAATGAAATCTGTCATTGTTCTATAACAAGAACCATTCATCTTAACTAAACAGAAAATTACAAAATCCTTTCTGTGATACAAGACATGAACAGATTTGCAACACAATATATTCATGTTGATACCATTTCCAACTTAAAATGGGTAAATGGGTAAGATGTATTTAAGTAAAATATGTAATTTACATAGATTTCTCCTTCCTTAAATCTAAAAAACAAAATCAAACAAAAACAACTATCTGTCTGTATGAAAGTACAAAAAAAAGCCAAAAAAATATATCGCCAAAAACAAAATCAGATTTGGCTGAGGTTGTTTTGGTTGTTTGATGTTTTTCAAGAACTTACACAAAATGGGTTCTGAACCCCCTCTCTAGCAACCTCAGCAATGTCTGAAATGTTCATCATCACTGACTCCACCTTCCTGGAACCCTTCCTTTGTCTTTCTTCATACTTTTAATGTTGTGGACTTATATCACTGTCTTCAATGTACCTTAACCTGTTTTTACACCCTCCTGCTCCTTCTCATCCTTGTCTTCCATTGCTATCCATTAGTACAATTCCCTAAACCATGGACCTCCAGTCACAAGATCTTCCAGCTTTCATTGGAAACCAGTTCACAATTTCAAATCTAATGTAGTGATTTAATTAGTCTGGATTCTGTGGAGTCTGGATTAATGTGACATTGAAATATACTTATGAAGCTAAAAAGGCTGATCTTTTCAGGATCAAGGCTTGAGGAAACTTCTGTTAACAAGTAGGAAAGCAGTGTAATTCATATTCAATTGTTAGTTAAACTTTTTAAATGTATCATGCTGAATAAACTAATGAATAACCCACAATAGTGCACATTGCAGAGAGTAAACCGACAGCCTCAGAAAAATAGGAAGGAAAAATATTTTTTCTCTCTGTAACATTCTGGATTATTTCTTGAAACCTCCACAGAGAATCAAACAGAGCTAATGAAAGAAAGAATCTATTTACACAAACTCTCCAACCTCTACAGTACAATGGAATTTGAAATGGGTTATTATTATTTTATTAAAAAATAGTTTAATGCACACTCATATAAGACAAAAAAACAGAAATAGAAAGAAGCTTGCTAAATGTACTGTACATGTTGTTCTATACAGACTCCTATGACCTACTGAAATGTTTCTTGAATTCTGCTGAAATCATCTAGTGAGGTTAAAATTGTGTAGCCATAATAAAGAATTACATAGAGAATACAGAGAAACAACAGACACCTTTGTACTGCAAGTGAATAACATATGCCTTTTAGGAACACAACAGCAAGTTAAAAGAATAACTTCATTTGAATTTTTCTTCATTTTCCTCCAATATTCTTTTAAAACTAGATATCTTCCTGTGCTTCTTCTCTGTTGTTTTCTGTATGTGGATTACCAAAGCAATACAATCAGACAACCTACCATTCAAGATACTGTTTTTGTAAACTGGCTTTTCTTGCAAGGGGAAAGTCATTGACAAGTTGTTCAGGCTTAATCAGTATGCTAACACAGAGGCTGGCAGCTGCTTGTCAGCAAAGAAAAGGTAGCTAAAATAAAGCCACAGTGTAATCAAGCACAAGAGCCATTGTAGAAATGTTCTGAGAGGAGCCATCTATAAAATTGCTTTTGCCACTGAATAAGACAGGACTTGGGAAGAGTAATTATACAAAGCTGCTACAGGCTTCTGTCCCTTATATAATCCATATGATTGTGACCTTAAATCCTCCTGTCAAAGAAAAACTGTCCTAAATTATCAATTATCAGTTATACCTTTGAACACTTAACTATTGATGCCACTTTAGTATTTAATTATGGTCAAGTATAAAAATGATAATGAGTTTTCAAAAATGCAAGAAAAAAGTACAGATTTAACATTTTTCATTGTCTCTTTTCCTGTTATCATTATTATATCCTAATATTATTGACAATTTGTTTATCATATAATTGTATGTTTTTTGAAGTACTGGGGTGAACTTTGGTATCAATGACTGCTGCTTCAGGAGAGTCACTTGGAAGAGGTTTCACTGTGTATATTATTCTTAGGCTGAAGCATAGTGAGTCACTGATGGAGCTGGGGGATCAATCCAGACACCACTTCAATGTAACACCCATGGTAATTACTTAAACCACTGGATAGCCTTCATAGTTTACCACATTCTCCTGGCTCATAACATTTTAACAATCTTAAAATGATGCACACCATTACAGTGTAAACTTAAAAGGAGATGCACCAAGCATGCTTGCCAAAATAATAACTTCCCCTTTTCTCTTTCTTTCATGATTTTTGTGGATGCCTTTTCTTTTTTGAACAATTATCCATCCATTCTTTAACCACTTAATCCAATTCATGGTCGTGTGGGATCTGGAGCCTGTCCCAGCAAACAATGGGTGCAAAGCAGGACACACTCTGGACAGGATGCCAGTCCATCTCAGAGTAAACACACAGACACAAACACACAAGCTCACACCATGGTCAGTTTTCCCAGAAACCAATTTACTGTACCTACTACTACTGTATGTGTTTGGACTGTGAGAGAAAGCTGGAGAACCCAAAGAAACTTTATGCAGATACTATAGCACCCCAAGTCTGGAACTGAAGCCAGAGCCCTATTGCTATGAGGCAGCAATGCTAACCATTGTGCCACCATGCCACACTTGAATATTTATTTTTCTTTCAATACAACAAAATACAGTTTATCCACCCAGTCAAAGTTCCTTAGATATTTTAGCGCCATGACATGAACAGTGCTATGTCTGAAGACTGATACTGTACTCACTTTGGAACAGTCACTGTAAAGGAGTGTTCCAGGGCACAGCCACACAGTCACAACAGTCAAATTCAAAATCATGTTAGTTGCATAAAATCAATATAGAATTTCATATTCTAGAATACTCCAATAGGGAGCTGGGTGTCCCTCCATCAAATTGGGAATGGAAAATTGAGCAGGCTGTTGTAGTCAAAGATGTCATCAAGACTAGGGGCTGCGAACCTATCTCTTGTGAGGACAGGGATTAACTGCAAATCAGTGATAGCTTATGAAATTATTGCACATTTTGAAGAAAACAGTTAACTTTCCTTCAAAAATTCTAGTGAGTTTCAAAATGATTCAAAAGGAAGACATACTGTAGCTTAGAGGATAAAAAAAAAGAACCTGGAGCCTATGTTAAAATGTCCTCTTTTATAATGCAAAATACCAGGCACCGTATAGCTTACAAACAATGTTCTAAACACCTCAACTGATAAGACCAACAATATTATTTATTGTAAATTTTGGCTGCATTCAGGCAACCATAAACTTTGGAGTGCTGTAAGGTTGTTAACTAGACTCTTGGTTTTTCAAAGTCATTAACAAGGTCTTTGGCATCTTATTCCTTGGTTGTCAGATGATGAACTTTACTCTCAAGTACGTAATAGTTTTCCTCTTTACAACTGTAAAATGCTCGTTTTTAACTGGAAAAACTGCTCATTGTTTTATTGTAAAAGCAAATGCACTTAAACAGCACATAATAAAGCCTTTACTTCTCATAAAAAAACTGTGGTTTGATTTTAATAATATTATTAATCTCTCAAACCCTCAGAGTGATACTTTAGGAAGGCATAAGTCTTAAATAGGAAAGAGGTAAAATTCCAGTTCTTAGAGCAAATAAACATACACTATAACGAGGGAATGATTTAAGGATCAGAAATACAGTACAGTATATCTTTGAGGGAAGTGAATTTGCAGGAAGGACTGAAAAACAAAATTATAGTCAATGAGTGAAAAGCATACTAGATGCCACACCAGTACTTCTCAATCTCCAGTCACCTCACCTTCAGATTGCAAGGGCTGAGGGTTTACATGGTGAAGAGGTCTCCAATGCAAGAATGAAAATCTAACATTAAAGTCTTCTTCTATAACTAATGCATGCTATAGAAATTATAAGATTACAAGATCTATGCAGTAGAGAAACTGTGTACATAAGGTGATGGCAAGAACAACTTACAGTAGTACTGTTAAGTCCTACCATTAAATGTTGGAAATTACTTTTGGCACCACATAAAACCAAAGGTGGTAAAGTAGCATTTATCAACCTATCAGCCACTACAAGCATTCCCTTTGTTTATTCCACTTTTTAGATGGATGAATTCAAGCCACATATGCTCAAAGATATTAACTTAAATGTCAAAGAAATAAAATAAAAAAAACACGAGAGTGAAAGGCGACTTGCAACACAAAGAATATCAACATGACCCGATGGTAAAAGACAAAAGTAGAAACCGTGCTAAATGATCCCACAATGACTGAACAGGAAGCTCTGCTTAGATACAAAGTACAAGTACAATCTAAAAAATTTAACCAAGACACACCTACAATATACTGACTATTTGAGCAGCAGCCAACAATTTGCTTCCATGGTTTCAAACTAAAATGTAAAACACATACAAGTTCCTAATAAATGTACCTCATATGGGGTGTCCTTCAAAATATTGATGTATTTTATAGTATACGAAGAATTACAGTAACATAAAACATACCAACACTTTTTTTTATTCAGAATTGCTGGGCTTTTCACTTCCTCCCTAAGTATGATCATTTGCTTTGCAATGAAACACAATTGTTCCAAAGCATAAATAGCCACAAAAGAAAGCAGTCAGGAGAAAAATATCCAACTTCACTGGTTAGCGGTAAAACAATAGGTACAGTATAGTCTATAAATTAGACTTTGTTTCTCTGCATTTGAGTTTAATCTCCTCATGTTCTAAGTGGAATTGTCTTGGACAGTCTACCATGGGTTATCTTCAGCTTGGCTAGGTAAAGCAAGAAGCAGAGGAATCCTATTCCATTGGGCTCCTGAGCAAGGCCCTTAACCCCAACTGCTCCAGGGGCGCTGTACAATGGCCGACCCTGCGCTCTGACCCCAAGCTTCTCTTCCTGTCTTTGTGTCTGTGTCTTATAGAGAGCAAGCTGGGGTATGCGAAAAGACGAACTCCTAATGCAAGAAATTGTATATGGCTAATAAAGTGATCTCTCTCTCTCTTATCTTATACTTAAGCCTTCTCCGTTTCATTGAACATTGCTCGGTATTGTTAGCTTCCTCAGAACTTCTTGCCTCACATTTATAACTACTTGTTCTTGCTTTTGGATACTCTAACCTGAAACTCACCTTTGACCTCGATCTCATCTAGCGGTTTGGATCTGTCTGCCTTCTCCTTTGGTATCGAACCTGAAACTCGTCCTTGACTACGTCTCCGCCTTAGGTTTTCGATTTACCTAAAATCTCTCCTGACTCAGCTCTACAACTCTGCATAGGGTTCATCATTCAATCTACAACGTGCAGTGTTACAGTATAGTACCTTTTGAATTATCTACCATTTTGGCAGGTAGCCAGTGGAATTTTTTAAGTGGCCATCTTTTCTGACTGGTTCAGTGCAGGTTGAGGCAGATCATATAACCACTCTTGTCAAAATCTTTGTTAAATGCTACCGGTTTTAAACCTTAGATTTTTCCAGGAGGGAATGATTATCCTCTACATGGTCATGTCATTAGTATTAAGATACTGAGTGAAAGGATTTAAATCTGATGTCAATGAGTGATGCAATGTGATGCTTCAAGAACCCATAAGATGATTCGGAGGATACTAAAGAAGAGGACGCATTGAAGTGAGGCAATGAAAAGCAAGGATTTTTCATGGGAAGTTAACGTATTTAAACTGCTTCGGCTAGTGGTGAAACAAAGCCACAAAGCCTGACTCAAAATGTTTTTCTTTAGTCACAGCAAAGTTTCCATTTACAGTAATTTGGCTTTTTTTCTTCAGATTTGACAGCTAGCTAAGGTTTTTAGTTTTTGAATGGGCAATGATGATTATGTTTTCCTTATTTTATCTTCTGGACTGGGTCCAGATCTACTGTAGATGATCTTTTTTTTTCTGGTTTAACGGCACAAACAATAATTGTTTTTAACAGTCTCTACTGGTGACTGGCCTCTAGTTGGGATGAAATCTAGATTGTATTGTTTGCTGTCACTGGCTCAGGTTTTGTTAGTGAACACTGCTGGGTGGAGGATGAGTGTTGATATCCTTGCATTAACAGTATATTTATTTATTATTTATCCAAAGCAATTTACAATCCCATCTGGTCAATTATCTAGCTTCATTTTTTTCTAAAAAAAGGGGAACACATTTTGTGCTGCATTATGTATTTCCAAATATATTTCTCCATCAGGTATTTCCAATATATTTTTTAACAAAATGCAATCACTTTTTTATTTTTCTACCCCTCAGTTTGAAATCCCTAATTGTGAATCAACTTGGATTACAAGTCCTATACAGTATGTGCCAGTTCTCAAAACGCTCCTCTGCCAGCACAGAGTGGACAATTTCTCAGAGTGATCCAGCAGTATGCAACCCAAGGTTGGGAGACCCCTGGTCTCATTGCCACCCTGGTTAAACCCGGAGCTGGCTTGCGGTCCTGTGGGTCTCTGTTCACCTTCCTCTTGGTTGATGCTGCTTCTGTAGTGGGTTAGTCCCAAGCGACCACGTACTGGACAAAGTGATTACAAAGATGGATGGATGATGGTTAGGAGTTGTGCACCTTTGTTTTGCAAAAACAAATCCTAAGTATTTCTAAGGCTAAATCAAATGCTTCTTCAAAAAAAGTGCAGTAAGTCTATTCATTTTAAATACATACAGTAGAAATGTGCTTACAGTGTATATTAAAAAATAATTTTCATAATAAAACACAATGCCGATTGTATTTGTGCCCTTGTTAAACATTTTGCATTTCCCTTATTGTATTCATTAACAGCATGTGCTGGGCTGTCAGCCATAACTGAGGTGGTCTGAAGAAGTTGCTGTACGATCAACAATACAGTACACTGCATGTGAGCACTAAGTGTGTCAGCACCCCTGTTCTGTCTACAGTGTGGATTCTTCCAACCATGGAAAGAACCCTCTCACAGGTAGTGCTGATGTGGCGGTAAACCCAGGACAGCTGTCATAGTTCTATAATACAGCAAAAATAAATACAGTCCAGAATTTGCACATTAAAATTCATGATACGAGCAGACATCTGTTTCAAAACTAAGAATTCTTTCCTTTTTGATACATTTCCTTGATACAGTTCCCTATTTTCATAATTTTTTCCACTCCTCAGTGCTGTCAGGTTCTCTGTGTAATGGGATGCCTTTCTGGGATTCTGCGCCTGGTATTGTGAGGTTGTGCCAAGTTCCCTTTTCTCTGTAGTTTCTTTTAATATCTTTGTATCTATAGGAATTTCTTTAAATATTTTATTTTACATATTTTAAATGTTGTAACACAAACTAGTAAGTAGCAGTGCATCTGAACTACATGTAATATTTAGTTTTGAAGTATTTATTTTTTAATTTTATTTTTGCAGAAGGATCGTTAAACTGGTCATTAAGAGGATGAGCTAGTCAACAGTAGTGATCAAGCTAGGTAAAATCAGCTTAAAGCAGAAATAACAATGAAAAAATGTGATGCCTTTAATATAAAATTAATTAAGACAAATTATTTGTTTTTGTCTGATAGTAAAATGGATTTCCTTTCATAATACTGGAATATTGTATTCTATATCTGGATAGCCTCTTCTGTTTCCTAGCTGGGATCAAACCTAGATTTGTATTATTTGCTGTCACTGGCTCTGATTACCTACAGTAGTGAACACTGCTGGGTGGAGTACTAATACTGTTCGCATTTACATTTTTTCATTTGGCAGATGCTTTTTTCCAAAGCAACTTACAGTACTATTACATCTGGTGCTCTGCACCATGTATTTCCATTTACCAAACTTATCATCATTAGTACTCACATTCCCAGTATAGACAGAGAAAAGAAGGATGTCTGCATACAGTGTAGGCCAGTGGATCATGACTGTTTCTGTGAGTCTGATTTCCTGAATTGTCCTATGCAGAGTAGTAGAAACTGGTGAATGTTAATTGAAAATAAAGTGATATTTTAGGATTTGTTTGGTGAATAAGTTGACATAAAATACATTCATAGAAGATACCAATATGATATCTGAATCTAGAAAGCCTAGGAAGCCCACTCTATAATTTCAATTCCGATCTGCCTGGTCAATGGAAAGTCAGGGCTGAATTTGCAATTGAAGTTAACATTTGTACTGTCACTCTCGGTGAATTAACCTGGTTGTACAGAATTACTTAATGGCTACAGAAGTGCTACAACACAAAGTTATAAAAATTATGTATTCTAAAGCTGTAGAAATACATTCTATACACCACAAGGGAATTTAAAGCATTTTTTCTACTGTGGGTAAAATACCCGGTTACAAAAAACAAAAAAAATGATATTTTTCCATTGTTTACTGCATTGAAATTGAGGATAGCACAATGCTATGCTTGACATAAGGTTTTTAAAGATTTAATTTTTTAAGATTTTAATTTAAAGGTTAATTTTTGTTTATATTCTGAAGACAAAAAAGAGCATTTAACATTATACAAAATGTATAATAAAAATTCTGTATCTGTGATTTATATATGTATTGATCCAAAATTCAAAATAACACATTTTATAAAGTAATTATTTTGTGTCATTCGGGTGCCATGCTTTTGTTCTAGCTCTGTAGCTTTTTGTATGAATATTTTCTTTCCTAGTTAGCTATACAAGGCTGAGACCACAGAATGTTTTTTCTAATAAATAAAAGAATGTTCTAATTTCCTTTGCTGGGAAAACCTCCCCACAAAGCTCACAACACCTTATTTCCTGCACATAATGATTCAGAAGAGAAACGCACTACATAATATATTTCTGCCCAGAGGGGATTTTAATATCATTTTCGCATCATAATACCTAATATTTTAAATATCTTATTGTTTTTATATATGATCCCAAGCTCAAACAAATACCTTTGGACACCACTATAGTCTTGTTGTAAATTTCTACTATATTTTTCAAAGTATTACAATTCTTCAAATTATTAATGGTTATATTAATATAGTAAGCAAATTTGTTTTTATAAATCTATAAATTAATGATTTAAGGGTGGCTCATAAAACAATCTGGAACGTGACTCTCCAGAACTAGTGTTTGACACCCAAGTAAGTAATAAATACACATAAGATTGTTCCCCTAAGGCTGGAACTTAGTGCAAGTGAGTTGTTTTTCACACTAATATTATTTAAAACTTTTTTTTTCACTTCAACGACAGACTCAACTTTTTTCAGGCTATGATATGTGTCCTGGTTCTCAAGCCTGATTATTTTAGTTGGATGGCAGCTTTTTGTAACATAAAAATTGACAGAGAAAAAAGGTGAGAAAACACACAAACAACAAAACAAAAACTGACACATAAGCAGTTATTTGTAATTATGTTGATGTGGCCACATTTGATTTTTGAAGTTTTCGTTTTTTCCAATGTTTTGTTTGCTCTAAAAGTTTTGAGCTCTAGTGTGTGTGAAGAAGAGGGTCGTTTTAAAGAGAACTGGCAGATGTACCTGGGCTGTGGTCAGCAGTTGGTCCTGTTCCTTCTGTCTCTGTCCTGCTGCCTATCTTCCAATCAAAATCATCATTGCCATTCTGAGTTAAATGACACACTGCCTCCCAGGACTCTGTGCTTGGCATATTGAAATTGCAGGCACCAGGGGAACCCAGAATATGACCTGAAAGTGATCAACACATCAGTCAAAGTAATGTTTCACAAATCTTTCAAAAATATGCTTGATAATATTTCTTTATATTGGGATTCTGCCAAATTACAGAGGCATCATACTCAATATTTAAAAATCTTAAAATACTTCACAAAAATCTTGACCTAATTTAAAAATAGTTTTAATTGTTCTCCTATCTCCCATGTCCTCAGTTACTATGGTGGAAGTAACTGTCAGAGAACATGAAGACTCTGTCACCACCTATCGGTACCACCTCAGAGATCTTTGCTTTAATTATACTGGCAGATCCTCCAGTCAGCTGTCACCTGTCACCTACTGACTGCTCTGCACTGCTGTTTAGCCACTTATTGCATATTTAATGTACTGCATAATTTCACTGCTTGCCACCGCTTTAAGTTGCATGAGATAAAGTTGTACAGTAAGTCAAATAATAATATTTCTACAAGCTGCTCAAAACCTTGCACGTCAAATGACATGCTGTATATAACTTTTTGCTATCTAATCTAAGTCTATCTGTTATAAATGTTGTATAGAAAACTTTAAGGGACCTTGTTACGATCAGTCACTAGAATTATTAGTTTAGGATTTTTTTTTGTACAAAAGAAATGTGCTGTAAATTATGTACTTGTGTACTGTACTTAACAATTTTTTGCTCTCTGGCTCTAAGAGGTCTTCAGAGTGAATGCATAATTCTTTGTTTTAAAAACATTCTTTTCAATACATACTGTATAATATGAAACACATACTGTAGTCAAACAGTGATATTTACAGCTAATAAAGGCTTATCATTTTTTCATGTGAAGTCTAAGGACTTCAATGGAGAGCACCTGGTGCTGGAGAATCCAATCCAGAAAGTTTTAGAGCTAACCAGCAATTGTAATAAAGACTTTGAATAGTTTTATTGGGTTACATTAAGAAGATCATTTTTAAATTAAATATTTTTAATGATCATTTTGAACAAGTACCTGAATATCTTTCAGTTTTCAAGAATTTTCATGTTTGCTTAATTGGTCAATAACCTAAGTGTTCCCAGTTTAATGAAACATGATTTATATGAGATATATTTAGAGATACTATTCAGATTGAGACCCTCAAGGACCCTGTGTGGAGACCCCAACATACTGTACAGACAGACTAAACACTGCAAGAGATGATAACGTGGTAAAGGGAGTTTGGACAACTCAATTTTCACACAATAAGGCTTTTTTACAGCTTCAATGAAACATGTATATTTAAACCTTAACTTGAGCAATCCAGAGGTACTTACCACAGTCTAATTCATCTGATTCATCTTCACAGTCTGGTTTGTAGTCACACACAACATGGGACTCAACACACTTGCCATTCTGACACATGAAGTCTGTGACTTCTGGACATGACCCTGGCAGCTCTGCATCTGAAAAAGAGAAGGATCTACAATCAAAGCCCACTCATTAAGAGGATTGTTTCACATTTAAACACATTTTCATGAGTTTTCTAACATTTATTTTTAAGCAATAAAACAGTTCTTAAGCTTTTTTTGGCCATGATTTTTTTTATCAATTAAGGTATCACAGAATATTTTACACCTGGAGCACTTAACAGATGAGACCTTTTTGAGTCACCTTGGCTATTAGCTACTGTACAAATTAGGGCCTTCAAGCTTTTTGATTTCAGTACAATACGTCTTAGAAAGGGGAAGACAAGTAGTGCGCATAACCTTAGACAGTATTATGTGGTATCGTAAAACAAATAAGCATAATGCAAGATAAGCTTGACTATATTCACAGAAAAAAAGAAAAATCACTTTGTACCAAGATTTACTCTGTTTTTTAGAGGCTTCAGAAGGAAAAACAAGATGCTGCAGTTCTTAAGTGAGCAGGTTAACAAAAGAACTAAGAATAAGAAGGCCTTTAAATGTTTATTGAAAAGAACCAAATACTACAGATTTTAAGCTAGTATATATTTGAAATATAAAATATTCTTAATTGATTTCACATTAAAAATGCCTCCAGATCAGATAATCTTAAATCCTAAATTGACATGCTCATGGAATTTAGAGATCACAGAGAGCTTGTTTTGGAAACAGAAGAAGCTCACAAGAAAGAATGCACAGGATCCATATGGAGTTTTGTGAGATTGCAGGGTAGAGAAGTCACACTAATTGTTTTCATACTGTACTGTATGTCCACTAACTGGTGTCGAAACCTTAAAGATTTTTTTCCTGGGTGGTGTGGGAGGATGGCAGGTCTAGACAAGATGGCAGATCTTGCCTGGCTCTACCAATCTCCTACAGAGCTAAAGAGTCTCAATCATTGTTAGGCTCAAAAGAAAGAAGCAGAACTCACAACTCTAAGACTAAAAAAGGGAGCTGTCAAGGCATGTGTCATTGCCCATTCTGTCAGCGTGGGAAGAAGCTGCAGAAACCTTTGCCTATGAAAGAGGAATTACTGTTCCCAGACCTGAGGGTGAATGAGAGGAATTCATTGCCACAGTAAACTAGGAAATGGACGACTCCCAAATGACCAAGGATGAACATGCAAGCCACAGACTGGAGGACGAGGCTATCATCACTGCCTGAGATCAAATCACTTCCATTGCCAGGGCTTGTCACCCACAACAGTAGGCCACCCTGAGAGACGGACAGGAGTGTGCTACCCTTTCCTGAACTTGCCATCCGTGTGATGGCTGTTTTCATCTACAGGATGTTCTGCTGCCAGGGGAATGGAAACAAGCTGCACAGATTATAAGAATGCCAACTAATCAGTACCATGTCAAGTGCTAAACATGTTTTTTGTTAAATGATATTAAATGAGAAGATAATGTTGTGTGTGTACAATGCTGGCATTATTAGAAACAACTATTCTAATTACTGTAAAAAAAATGATCCTTTGAGAGAAATAGTCAAGGAGCTGACACAGATTTTGAATCTTCACAGGAAACTGTGTTCTTTCTCTCTCAGACTTTTTTCAACTACTTTAAAAACTGTAAGGCACAAATGTTGTTTCATTATAATATTTAAAGATAAGGACATTTTCAGCATCGGGTTTAATACAATTTTAAAACTTTTTAAGGCACTGTATGTCTTAGTAACTCTTTGCATAATGAGTCTTTACAGAGTAATTTGAATTGAATTAATTTATTTTCAAAGGAAAGGTACTTATGCATCAGGAGAGGTGTTTATTTCTATATGATTCAAGGCTTCTCTGTTTGTCATTCAGGAAATACAAGTACTGCTTAATTACAGCAGTGTAATCATGTTTTATGAATGTTAAAAAATTATTAATTATAGCATAAATGTTTGTTTGCTATGAATTACTTTGCCAGAGGACAAAAAAATGCAACGGTACTAGTTGTCCTGCTAGTTATTAGACAATTTAAAAAATTGGTTTGCAAAAATATCTTCTCAATCAACAGACTACCATGTTACAGATATATTTATATCAGTATATATCTACTGTAAATATGTACTGCAACAATGTATACTGTAACAAATACACTGTATATACATTGATAAAAATGACCCATAGTTTATTATACTGTATATAATAAAACAGAGAACTAGATAAACTGAGATATGATTTATTTAAAATTTATCCATATCCATAATTAAGATTACACATTTTTTTTTAAAGTGTTAAAAGCCCCCAAACTAAATAAATGAGATCAAGGTGAGGGATATACTAATTTAACGTGAAGTAATGCAGCACAACTTTTATTATACTAAAATCAAAGGACAAAATGATTTTATGTGCTCAAAATATAATTGTTCAAGACATTTTGTGCATCCTGGGGGTCTAATTTGTACACCATGTTAATTTTAAATAAACTCACAAAAAGTATAAATTAACTTTAAAACTTTAGTCTCACTCTAAGATTTACTAAATTGTTATTATTTCATTGTTATTACAGAATTGCTTTTGTAATTGCTTCACTAACTCAAGTGATCAAGGCAAACTGAATTTGTAAAACTCATTTTGGAAATGTATATTATTTCAATATAATGATTTCAGGCACCCCTGTGACCCTATATTGGATAAAGTGGGTAGAAAATGAAAGGATGGATGCAAAAAGAAAGTGACAAGGCACAGCTGGCATTAACTCCACCAAAGAAAATGCAATTTCAGTGTTAGAAATTAACCAGCTTTTATTCCAAAATGTCACAAAAATTTAATTTAAATCTGGTAAAAAACTACAACTGAAATAATACAACTTCTAGTAATAAAAAGTTAATTTAGAGGTTCAAAGAGCATTTCAGATGTCTTTGATGTATTACAGTATGAACTTTATGATCTCTCATTGTGCATAACACATTACGTTCTTACATTCTTTGTCATATTCACTTCAACCTCTTAGTTCCCATGAAGGAAATACTTCTTATTGTTCTCTTCTCACACAACAATAAGTAGAAATAATCTTTCATTTACAAGCATTTCTTTTTCTTTAAAATCATCATGAACTTTAAAGGTCTCACTACTTCAGCCTCAAAAAAACAGAATTAGTATAAGACACAGTTTATATATACAGTAGGAACAAGTAAATGTTTATTCCATGCTGAAAGGAAACCTCAAACAGGGGTTTTGGAACTCCTATTGCAGAAAGACATCCAAAACCTAGTTCATAACTTCTCCCTTCTCTCAACAACAAATCAGTTTCCTTCTAATCCTATCTATTCATTTGCAGGTTTTGACTTTTTGACTTAACACCTCATCAACATCTTATACAATATACATCCTTATTAACTACTGTATTTTGTTTTTTTTTACACCTCTCTTAAACTCTCTCGACACCACCTGAGTGTCTAAGCTGCTTCTCTCCAAGTATTTTGTTCTCCCATACTTTATCAACTGCCAGTTCTCCTCTCTCTCTCATACCTGAAGAAGGCTTCACTTCACTCTTCTCTTTTCAGTATGGAATAAACCTTTACTTGTTCGTTTGCAGCCTAAGTATGTTGACGCATGTTGATGTAGCTACCTACTTCAACAGCTTATATACTGTACATCCTTATTAACTACTCT
Organism: Lepisosteus platostomus; assembly: GCF_059453375.1. Lineage (NCBI taxonomy): Eukaryota > Metazoa > Chordata > Actinopteri > Semionotiformes > Lepisosteidae > Lepisosteus > Lepisosteus platostomus. The sequence continues at coordinate 40,007,391 of NC_142618.1, forward strand.
ATTTTGTTTTTTGAACATATGGAAATGACACATGCAAACCCCTGTTCAAAAGTAGGCTGTCCAATCTAAGTTGAGATGTCTCATTACTCTCTCATTTCTCTGATGAGTCAACCCAGCATAGGGTATGTTACAAAAGCATAGGGTACGTTAAAGTATGTCACTCAGTGCTGCCTCAGTAGAGTGATATGCGCCAGAGATAATTTTAAATTCAGAGATAACTTTTTTATTCCAGTTATTGTGTTTTGATCCATATAGTTGAAGAATCATTGTACAAGTATGATAAAATTCTCTGGAGCAATGTTAAACCCTACCCAGCCCAGAAGCTCAGGAATCCTGGAGGAAACAGCAACCTCCATGACATATATTTGATATCACTACAGAAAGAATACGTAACAGTTCAGGATTATTGGTATTGGTCTCATGAGTGGCTAATGACTGACTGCAGGACACGCAGTTTTACAACTGCGTACCTTCAGATAATGGCACTCCAGCAAATTTCTGTGGTTCTGCACATCTTGTCATCACATGGTTACCTAAGTAAAAGTCTTGAAATGCATCTGTTTTACACCCAGTCATGCATCTTTCAGGGTACTGAACATTAAGCATTTTCTAGTCTTTTTGAATCAGCAGTTAGGCTGCCTTGAGATTTTCAAGGTAAGACTTACTGCATAGTCGTAAAACTATATTTTTAACCATTACTTCAAAATAAGGAAAAGTGTATTGGCAAATAAAATAATAATTCCTTGCATCTACATAGTTCTGTTCATTCCACAGTTCTTGGCAGGAGGGGACCTACTTAACCTACATTGAAGTGCAGAACACACTTGCGTGACAAAGTACTGTAGGTAATAAGATGATGGCAGCCATTCTGCACTAGCATCCTCAATATACAGCAGATTGCCGAAAAGTGAGAAATTGCTTCATCAGTTGAAATAAGGAAACGTTTAACTGATCAGATCAACTGATCTATTGTATTTGCTGGTTATGTTCTCAGAGTTTCAAGGACATTATTTAACAAATAGTAACAGAGGCACAAAGACTAAAATAACACCTACTTGGTGCGCAGTTGATAAATTCCAAGTCATCGATAGCAGCTCCCCCACTGAGATCTCTGGATCGAATTCCCAGGAAGATCAGTTCAAAATTCCTCATCTTCCTCAGGGGCACCACAGCTTTGTTCCATTTTTCTCCCTGGTTCCCAGTCTTGTTCCACACTTCAGTGAGACCCTTATCTGTCTAAAAGAAATAGCTTCCTGGTTATCTTACTGTAATGCTTTGAAATGATTGCTTCTAATAAATTCCTAATTCCAACACAACAGACAAATAGATATTTTAGTACCAGACATACTGTATGTGGTATTGATTTTTATTTTGTTATATAATTGGAATTGTGTCTGCTTGAAGAGTAATAATTCCAAATTTAGCATACAATATTCAATACATATTTGTTTTTACAGTTAGTGGTCTGAGCAGAAATGTTTTCTCGGTTTTGTAAAACATTCATTTCCCCTAGGCTCTGAGAGCAGTAATGTGTTGCTATGAAAGTTTATTAAAACAGTCTGGTTAGTCTGAAGAACACAAAACTCATTTGGCTCAACTTCATTGGTTTGCAGGAACAACAAAACAAAATCATCCATCAAAACAACAAAATGACCATAATATCTCTGCAATAAGACAGTCAAATGGATACAGTGAGTTACACTATTAGACTTCGCCTTTAAGGAGAATGTAATATCGGCACAACATGGATTAACAACTTGACGTTTACCTCAAACCTATTTGAAGTTTCTTGCAGAGGGAACTGTCCATGTTGGTTAGGTACAATGGCAAATTTGTATTTAACAGGGAGAATACCCTGTCCCTTACTAGTACAGTACGATGCACCACATACCCGAGATACATACTGTATACGAGTATGTACTGTAATACTGATCACAAATTGTTTTAATATTCTTGAAATTTCTAAATTTGTTGTATATGTTATACATTGCAAGAATGTGCGAAATTACATTACTGTACTTACTGTACAGTGTAATATGGAATAAAAGAAACAAAGAAAAAGAAAGAAAATGAATAAACTTGGAACTACTGGGCAAACATTTAATGATTTCAAATCAATTATCGTTGGGGTGAATCGACTGAAGTGCAACAGCCCAAAGTGGATAAGGACTAAATGCGATTAACAATATATTATCATTTTATTATACAGTACCTGGTATACATTAAAATAACATTAATAAATGGAGCTGCCCTTTCAATCACAGTGCCAAGGCATGATAAAAATGTGTATTAAATAGTTTGAAATAGCCTGTTTCTGTTATTTTCCTACAACTATTTAGTAATTAATTAAATAGAAACCGATAGGTGGAGTTCTAGGGGAGAAGCGGGAGGAGCTCCGCCCCTTCCTCTCTCATTTAATTATCTCTTTCCTATTTAAACCCTAATCCTGCTAACACATATGTCTAGAGTTTTTTAATTCCCTCCTCCTCCTCTTTCTATCATGTTCCTTTGCATCCAGGTTTCCTCTGGGGGGGAAGTTAAGCTCACTTCCCCGACCTCGGGATGGCAGTGCCACCTTGACCCTTTCTGGGGAGGTTCTCAAGCGTGAGCTAGAGGGGATCCCCGGCCACATTATTTCCAGGAACTTGAACTTACTAATTCTTGTTCCCTCGGTCCCCTGAGGGTTTATCCCAGTTGCGAGGCAGCGCCTCAAAGCGACTCTGAGCGAGTCGGGGGACTTCTTTCACTTCCTTCTTGAGCAGCTTTCTCTTCATTCTCACCCCCTCAAGCTTTGCCTTTTAAAGTGATTCCTCCAGTCAGGGGTTCCTTCTCTACCCCCTTGAGGGATTGATTCCCAGTCGTAAAGCAGGGCATCTCACGCGACTCTCAGCGAGTCAAGGGGCGATCTCCTCCTTTCTATCCCCTGAGAGCAGCGCCTGGTCGTGAGGCAGCACCTCTCAAAGTGACTCTCGTGGGAGTCTTCCTCTTCCCTTTCTATCCCCTGAGGGCCTAGCTCCCAGTGGTGAGGCAGGTCCTCTCAAAGTGACTCTCTGTGAGTCAGGGGTGTTCATGTTTTCATGCCCCGCAGGCTGTTGAGTCAGCCAACCCAGTCGGCCACCTGGGCTCCCCCGTGCGGTCTGGGTGCTCTTTTCTCTAACTAACCCCTGCTTCTCCCCTTGAAATATAATGTATACAAATTCTTTGAGAATACATTTTCCATATCTTAGACTTGAAAAAAATATTTCTTCAAATCCTTCTGTGTGAGCCGAAGTACAGATTAATTTTTAGAATATGTGTCATTGATCATACGTTTTTTGCTAGATAAAGTATCAGTCTTGCATTGGTAAGGCAATAGCTTGGAGCTGGAGAATATTAAAATTTGTTTTAAATATATTTCTATATAAGCCAGCTGAATATTCAACACTTACAGTAGTTTACTAGGATTTGTCACCTGTCAAATCATGAAAGAAGTTGCTAATAGTTTTATATCTAAATTATATAATCAAATTATATAAAATACTGACAGCGGCACTTTTTCGAGATACTCTGATTTTTTTCTTGTCATTTTATTTTTTAACCTTATTGTTCAGTGTATTGGCTAACTGTGTATGGCTTCTAAGAAATTATAGGTTGTAATTCTCCTTCCATCAAAAAGTCCTTGGTTTAAAACCTTATATATTGTATAAACAGAAGCTGAAGACCTCCCCCATTGCGAACAGGTCAGTGCGTTGTTGGTCTGAGGAGGCGGAAAGCAAGTTTTGATAGTACAGACTGGGACGCATTCAGAGCTCCCGACACAGATTTAAATTAGTATACGGACGCGGTCACCATCTATATTAAATACTGCACCGACGTTTGTGTACCAGAAATGAAAATTAGGTCATTTCCCAATCAGAAACCGTGGTTCAACCACGACATTCGCAATAAAATAAAAGATAGATCCACCGCGTTCAAATCGGGGGACAAAGAGCTGTACAAGAAATCACGGTATGCATTAGAAGAAGCCATAAAACGCGCCAAACGGAGCTACAGAGTGCGGCTTGAAATGCAGTGCGCTGACACCCGGAGGCTGTGGCAGGGATTACAGTCAATCACAGGCTACAAGGGCTGCAGCCAGGAGATTGACACGAACAACGCATCCCTGCCTGACGAGCTGAACCACTTCTATGCCCGCTTTGATGCTCTGAACACGGGCACTGCTGAGAAGACCCCAAGTGTGCAGGGCGAGTTTGTTCTGAAACTCTCAGAGCAGGACGTGCAGAAGACTCTGAGCAGGGTGAAAATCCGTAAGGCTGCAGGGCCTGATGGGATACCACCTCGCGTCCTGAGGACATGTGCAGCCCAGCTGACCACAGTGTTTACAGACATCTTTAACTCCTCCCTGTCACAGTCCATGGTCCCCACCTGCTTTAAAAAAACCACTATTGTTCCAACCCCCAAAAAGACAAAAGTGACATGCCTGAATGATTACCGCCCAGTAGCATTAACATCTGTGGTGATGAAATGCCTGGAGAAGCTGGTGTTGTCAGACATCAACTCCTCCATCACAGAGTCCCTGGACCCCCTGCAGTTCGCCTACCAGAACAACAGATCAGTGGATGATGCTGTCTCCCTGGCTCTGCATACAGCCTTGGAACACCTGGACACTAAGAACTCGTATGTGAGAATGGTGTTTGTGGACTACAGTTCAGCATTCAATTCCATCATACCCTGTCAATTGGTGACAAAGCTCAGGGGATTAGGTCTGTGCAACTCTGTCTGCAACTGGCTGCTGGACTTTCTTATCGAGAGACCACAGGTGGTGCGGATAGGCAATAAAACATCAACACCACTCACCCTGAGCACTGGAACCCCACAAGGCTGCTGTCTGAGTCCAAGGTTGTACTCCCTATTTACTCACGACTGCACAGCAAGACACAGCAATAACAGTTATCCTATCCAGTCTTTCATAGGCATGAAGAAACTGAAGCATCTAAAAAAACCTTCTGCAGAAACAGGGAGAACACACAAACTGTAAACCAGCATGACTGTAAATCCTTCCACCATGTGACATATCTCCACCTAAAGTGCTAAATGTTCTGTAGGCATTGTGGGAGTCGCAGTCTCAATTACAGTTTATTAAAGAGATGTGTTTTTTTTCCCTTATGTCAGTGAAAGAGTTATACATGTAATACATTTGTTTGGTGATGCAAGCCTCAACAGGATAAGGTATATTTCATTGTCTGGGTTAAGTATTTAATTTATCTTTAGCACTAAAAATATATACTTTGTACAAATATACTGTATATTTTAGACTTGATGCAGCACCAACCCTTAGCATCGACAGGTCTATAAAATAAAAATACTAATCACTTTAACCATATTTGCATCTATCATAAAACACAAAAACTGTACTGTATTCAAAATAGGCAATTAACTACCAAATGATGTATAAATACAGAAATCTAATTACATTTTATTTGCAGGGTAGATGAGTCACTGGCCACTTTCCATGTCCTAATTCCTTCCCATAGTCTATCTTTCAAATTAAAATTCCATAACAAAAAACGACAGACTACTATTCTACAAACTTTTCTCCATTCATTGGAAGTTTCATTTCACACCTCTCCACATGTATTCTGACTTCACACCTCTTTCTGTCCCCTGCTCCCGCCTCTCACCCTGCCAGCCTTTGTTGTTCCACTACATTACCTTTGCCTACTGCCTTGTCTCTCTCACACCTGAAGAAGGCTCCACGGCCGAAACGTTGTGTTTTCTCTCTTCCTTTTTTCAGCATGGAATAAACCTATTACTTGTTCCTATACAAAAGTATTATTATTATTAATGTATAATTATTCTTATTATTCTGCAAATGGGGTTATGGTTTGTGTTCTGTGTTAGGAATAGTCCACAAAAGTGAAAGGAATATAACAAACAATCAAGTCAATGTTTTATATTGGCCTTATAGATACATACTGTATGTCAGTGAACTGTTTACTAAAATATAATTAATACATGATACAAACTTATTACAATTAATAAATACTAATACAGATTATACACACTTCCTATTTCCCCCATTGCCTGTGCCAGGACTACAGTATGATAACACTACTGAAACAAACCAGTGTTGCTAATTCTAAATAAAGGACTGGCCTACTTACCTATGCCTATTTATAACTATGATGAAAATGCACTGTAAGTCTGGTTCTTTTTTCACACGTATTTTTGTTGGAGAAGAGGAAATACTCATGTACCAAGCAAAAAATTATTTTCAGGATGAAACTAACACCTGCATTGTTACAAAAACTGTTTAAGAATTATCTAAAGAACAAACAGTGCATACAAAGAATGACAATGTAAATTAGAGTTAAGTAGAAAGCAACAGAAACTACAGCAGGAAATTATTGTCTTTGTTTAAGCATTCATGATGTTCTGTTACTTACAGTACATGCAATATTTTTAAATCTTTTTATAAGCATTCATATTTTTGAGACTTGCATTTTCTATATACACACATTTTTTTTAAAAAAGAAATGTGCATTTTTGTGTGGGATACTCAGATTCTTTTTTTGGAATTATATACAGCACTGTCAAAATATGACAATTTCTAATGTACCTGGCACAATAGCACAGTGAGGAATTTAGTTTGCTGAGATACTTCTGCAGGGGTTTGTCAATCATAGGTCATACAGTGCCTTGCGAAAGTATTCGGCCCCCTTGAACTTTTCAACCTTTTGCCACATTTCAGGCTTCAAACATAAAGATATAAATTTTTTATTTTATGTGAAGAATCACCAACAAGTGGGACACAATTGTGAAGTGGAACGAAATCTATTGGATTTTTGAAACTTTTTTAACTAATAAAAAAATGAAAAGTGGGGCATGCAAAATTATTCGGCCCCCTTGCGTTAATACTTTGTAGAGCCACCTTTTGCTGCGATTACAGCTGCAAGTCGCTTGGGGTATGTCTCTATCAGTTTTGCACATCGAGAGACTGAAATTCTTGCGCATTCTTCCTTGCAAAACAGCTCGAGCTCAGTGAGGTTGGATGGAGAGCGTTTGTGAACAGCAGTTTTCAGCTCTTTCCACAGATTCTCGATTGGATTCAGGTCTGGACTTTGACTTGGCCATTCAAACACCTGGATACGTTTATTTGTGAACCATTCCTTTGTAGATTTTGCTGTATGTTTGGGATGATTGTCTTGTTGGAAGATAAATCTCCGTCCCAGTTTCAGGTCTTTTGCAGACTCCAACAGGTTTTCATCCAGAATGGTCCTGTATTTGGCTGCATCCATCTTCCCCTCAATTTTAACCATCTTCCCTGTCCCTGCTGAAGAAAAGCAGGCCCAAACCATGATGCTGCCACCACCATGTTTGACAGTGGGGATGGTGTGTTGAGGGTGATGAGCTGTGTTGCTTTTACGCCAAACATATCGTTTTGCATTGTGGCCAAAAAGTTCGATTTTGGTTTCATCTGACCAGAGCACCTTCTTCCACATGTTTGGGGTGTCTCCCAGGTGGCTTGTGGCAAACTTTAGACGAGACTTTTTATGGATATCTTTGAGAAATGGCTTTCTTCTTGCCACTCTTCCATAAAGGCCAGATTTGTGCAGTGTAAGACTGATTGTTGTCCTATGGACAGACTCTCCCACCTCAGCTGTAGTTCTCTGCAGTTCATCCAGAGTGATCATGGGCCTCTTGGCTGCATCTCTGATCAGTCTTCTCCTTGTCTGAGCTGAAAGTTTAGAGGGACGGCCAGGTCTTGGTAGATTTGCAGTGGTCTGATACTCCTTCCATTTCAAGATGATCGCTTGCACAGTGCTCCTTGGGATGTTTGAAGCTTGGGAAATCTTTTTGTATCCAAATCCGGCTTTAAACTTCTCCACAACAGTATTACGGACCTGCCTGGTGTGTTCCTTGGTCTTCATGATGCTCTCTGCGCTTTCAACAGAACCTTGAGACTATCACAGAGCAGGTGCATTTATACAGAGACTTGATTACACACAGGTGGATTCTATTTATCACCATCAGTCATTTAGGACAACATTGGATCATTCAGAGATCCTCGCTGAACTTCTGGAGTGAGTTTGCTGCACTGAAAGTAAAGGGGCCGAATAATTTTGCACGCCCCACTTTTCATTTTTTTATTAGTTAAAAAAGTTTCAAAAATCCAATAGATTTCGTTCCACTTCACAATTGTGTCCCACTTGTTGGTGATTCTTCACATAAAATAAAAAATTTATATCTTTATGTTTGAAGCCTGAAATGTGGCAAAAGGTTGAAAAGTTCAAGGGGGCCGAATACTTTCGCAAGGCACTGTATGTATATAATATGCATTCAAATCAATTGATTGGCCAGCCAAAGGCACAGCTGTAATCCTGCTGTAGACTTATTAGGCTTGGAATTTAAACAGTAAGGTTCTTAGTCTTAGGGTATGCTAAGGAAGGATAGACTTAAATAAAAAAGGTAAAGACAGCTGAGTGTCATGAAAAGACTGAAACATGAATACAATGTGATTAAGATATGTTTTCTTTGGCCTGGATCTGACTTTGGTTGTTGCTTTCTAATTTGTATTAAGCACATTCTGCTGTAATGTTAACTTCAGAGACAAATATTACATATACAAAGAACACTCCAGTTTTCTGAATCTCACCCTCAACTGAGTGAGACCCCGAGTGTCATCCCACAGCTACTAATCCACACAGAGGCAATTTAAAAGATATGAAACATAAATCTCCCAATTGCCTCATAAATACAACAGGGTTCTGAAGGTGCACCTAAAATTAATTAACATGTAGCCTATGTGAAGCTGTTTTTGTTACTCACCACTGCAGCATGATAACATCTTGCCAATACAGTATATTGTTGAGTATGTTCTAAATATTTTTGATCAATAGAGTAAACAAAAGACCAAGTGTGAACAACACATTTAATTTTAATTTAACGTATGTGATTTTGACAAAATGGTGGTAAATACTCACAAATTACTATTGAACACTTAGAAATTAGCCCCTGGATACCATATGCATTTCATTTTTTAGGGCAGGGTTACGATAAGCATTGAGATTACATTTACAGACTAAGAATGGGGTTAGAACTTTCTTGCTACACTATCTAATAGATCATAAAAGTGTGGTCTAGTTACTTGGCAAAGACTCATTTATACAATATTGTAGATCAAATTTTTATTTTTTTTCCTATAAAAGAATATTAAGTGTAGTACGTCAATGCATAATGTGAAGTATACAGTATATTTAAATATTAATTTAAGGTGTTTGAGAAAACTTTACCTACTTGCAATGATTAATATACATATGGCATAATTAATTGTTTAAACTGAAATAGCACTATTACAATTTTTTAAATAGCGCAATTCCTTACATAACTGACCCAGTTTATTGTTATTTGCCAAGGTACGTTCTGATATGACAAATGGAATGTACTGCCCTCTGTAAAGGAACCCAATTTTAAATCTGCTGAATCTTCAAAGGCTAAAACAGGGACAGATGCAATCAATCTACAATTGTTATATAACTCCTGAGAGTAAGCTTTTTTAGCTTTGTAATGAACTATTTTTATTTATTTCCATTAACATCATATTCCTGACCCCATTATGCATACAATCATCAAGGTTAAATAAATCTGTATTTGTATAAATTAATTACTTCATACTCATAGTGTACATTAATAAAAGTGTTTTCACTAGGCTCTGTAATATAACCACACCAGAAAAGCAGTCTAGTGTCTTTTTGCTTAATCTGATAAAATAAAACTCTGTAAATGAAAAAGTCTGTAAATGAAAAAAAAATCTTCTCATAGAATGAAAATGTCTCAATTTCTGTACTTGAACTATTAATGCTAGAACACAATGTGTTATGCAATTCTGCATTTGATATATTGAACTCATCATTTAACCAAGGTATGTTTAGTTTCAATCAATCCACATACATGGTACAGACATTTCAGATATGAAAGATATTTTTTTTCCTATGGGATTTATTTCTATTTTAAAAACACAATTCCTGAAATAGGGCTTAATTAAAAAAAACAAATATAATTCTCTACAGTACAACATTTGTATTAATTATTAATCAAAATGGAAGAATTAATTAAAAAATATAAATATTGCAGATAAACTGTCCTAGCACCCTTCTAAGTATATTGAACGTGCTGTTAAGATGAAACAATTTATATTCAAGGCTCTTCCATTTGAGTGCCGACTGTCATAGTGACATTCAAATAAAGATTGTTTTGATTTTTTTTCTAAGAAGAGTATATTTAGATAAAAATCACATTGAATTCAACTTAACAATATATCTTACAAAATTAAGTAATCCTGAAACAAAATTAGTTTTGATGTACATTTTAAAGTAGTTCATCTTTCTTCTCCATGCTTCCTTCAGCTGTATCTGGGTGACACTGGCTGAGAATAAATGGAAGAGATCTACTGTAAGATGCCCTTTGCCTTAGAAGCCAGTTCCCTTCTCTTATCTTTTTCTTCAGTGCTTGCTGCTGAATGATCTTAGTACCAATTAATCATCACAAGTCTTGTTCTAACAATCTCTGGAGGCTCTTCTACCTTTTCCTCCATCTTAGCTATTGAGTTTATTTTTCTGCTCCAACTCAATCCTCACTCCTTTTCCTCATGGTCCTCCACTGGCTCTTCCTCTTCCTCCTCCTTCAGACCTTTCTCTGACTCAGTCACCATCGCTTCGCTCCTGGCCTAAAAACCTACAACATGCATTCAGGACCCTCTCTCTACCCACCTCATCTGAGCTATAGCCTTGTCTCTCTTCACCCCTTCCCCACTAAAAGTCTGAAAAGGGCAGCACACCACCTCTTCTCTATTTAACTCAGTTAGCACTTGCAGTTTGACTCTTACTAGTCTGGCTTTTGCTACAGTATCTTCCTTTTCATCTGTCTTTGACCTCTCTTTTGTCTTTGACACTAACCTTCTGACAGCACTTGCTGATCTGGGAATCTCTGGCACTACTTACACCTGATTCCGCACCAAACTTGCTGATTGCAAGTACTAGGTTTCCTGGCACAGCTCATACTCTGCACCCACTGGAGTTGCACAACGCTCTGTGCTGGGTGCCCTGCACTCCTCTCTTTAATTGATGTGCTCCCTAAGGTCTATGAAATCCTCCCACAGGTTTTCATACCACTTCAATGCAGATAATGCTCAGATACATCTCTTTTCCACATTGCTATTCATATCTCCTCCCATATTAATTCTCATGGATGCACTCCCAACATCTTAAATTAAACCTTTTGCACCATCTCCCTCCTCCTCTGTTAAGAACAGCCATGTCATTCTTGATTCCTCTCTCTCTAATTCCCATTTCTGATTCCCATCTAATTTTGTATTTCTGCACTACAAGCAATATCTAGAAGATCCATAACTTTCTCATTAACTATTCTATTACAACTTGTAGTTCAGATCATGGTATTTTCTTGCCTGGACTACTGTACCTTCCTTGCCTACCAGCTATTCATCCAATTCATTCAGACATCTACCACAGACTATTTGCAGTCTCTCATACATTTTCTATATTCCCCCAGACTTAGCTTTGACAGGAATATAAACTAGTTTCCATGATTTTTAATATAAAAATGAAGAGCAACTTGCAACACAGTTGCAAAAACTTGGCAAAAACTACCCTTTACTAACGATTAATTGCTTGGTTATTAAAAAATGACAGCAGGAACTCTGCCTCTTACTCTTCTTTATTGATGACATACTGTAACTAATGACAGCAGCAGCTGAGGGAATGGAGAAATATTTTACCTGCTTATGTAGAAGGAAATGCTTTCATACTGTGACAAATATTGCTTTCATACTGTGAAAACAGTGACAGAATCTAGATTGTAACTGAAAAAATAGCTCTAGAAAAAAGGCTAGAGTAAAGGGTATATCCCATAGAAATGAGATGCTCAGTAAACAAGTTGTAAAAATGTACTCAGGGGAAACAGCAAAAGGTTTTATTCTTATGTGATTTTGTTAACAAGTAGGTAAAATCTGCTGACACTTTTAACAAATAACAAATAATGGCTCATTAGAGTGACTGTTTTAAACAGTTTTGTACTGCTTATCTTGGATAGTTTTCAATTCCTATTGACATAGTGTGGTTCTTTAAGAGGGAACATACTGCCAGAATAAGGGAGAGACTGATTGGTTTTATTTTCCTTGGAAGAACAATATTTTCTTCTGAAGCAAAGTTGGAGTCGAACTGAAAATCTTACTCTACAAGAATTGTTAAAGTATCCCTATTTAGACTACTTTTGTTTCTGGGACAAAATAATTACCTTCCTGACAACAGCAAAAGAGCCAACTAAGTATTTTTGTATTATCTGGGGAAAAGTTCTGACTTTTCTTTATTGAAATGTCTCTTTGTAACTTATGTCTCTGAAATATAACAGTCCTATAAATATTTACTAGGTTTCTGACCTTATCTGTTTCTTTCAACCAGCTCTATTGTTCCAACCTAGCTAATGACATTAAGCTATATTGGTGCTTGTAAATACTAATTGTATGAGTCTGAGAGTCTACAATATAGAGATAGAGCTATAGAGTAAAAGGCCATCCATCTCTTACATTGAGAACTGAATACATGTAGTGTTCTAGAATGTCCTAATAAAGTGTCAACATTATAACTCATTCTCCATTTCCAGTACACGGTTTCAGAAGTGCTGAAACCAGTGTATGCATCCAACAGAAGCTCAGAAAAGAGAATTTTATGAAGAGCATGCCAAAGTTATTCATTCAGAGCCTTTTGACTTTATTAAGCCATCTTCATTGCCTTTTGGGAAGCAAGGTTTCTCTAAAGGGTGGCATATCGGCACAGTAGTTAGCATCAGTGTCCTGCAGAAATGGGGACCTGGGTTCAATTGTGGATATGGGGTGCTATCTGTGTGGAGCTGGAATGTTTTCTCTAAGTTTGCCAGGGTTTCCTCTGGTTTTCTCCCACAGTCCAATGGCATACAGATGGGCTAATTCGCTTCTAGGAAAATTTGTGTGATTGTATTTGTGTCTGTGTATGCCTAGCAATGGACTGGAGTCCCATTCAGGGTACATCTTGCCTTGCAGCCACTTGCCAGGATAGGCTCCAGTGACCCTGAATTGGATGAAGTGGTAAGAAAATGGTTTGATTGACGTTTCTCTAAATGTTGACAAATTCTATAATAAGGTGGATGACACCATACAGCTTGTATTATAGGTCCTTTCCTGTTTTTATGATATTCAAGAAGATTTTTTTTCTACATGAGACATCCAGTCTTTGTGTGAAGAGAACAATGCCTTCATGCCAGCGGTATGATGGAGACTGGATCAAGAGAATCCACTGTTGTTCATTCTCTGGAGAAAGCAAGTTGTGGCAACGAAACAAAGTTCATCAAGAACAGATCTAGAATTCTAGGACACTGTGAGTCACTAAATCTTGTCAAGGTTGACATACCATCATGCTCAATTGTTGTGATTATTATTGCACCGCCACTTCCACTGCATCAAAAACACCAAGTTATACAGTATCAGCCTGGGCATCAGCAGTTCAGCTGTGTGAAGAGCACTAAACATATTTAGGTGAGACAACCACACAGGGTCAGAGTGCTTTCCAATGTTCGGAAATGCAACAGAATGACATGCTGTGAGCAACACGTTTGAAGGTGTGTGTCAAATCCAGGAGTGGAGCCAAGTTCACTTTAGCAGTCATACACTGATTGAGTACAACAGACTAAAGCAGACAGAACCAGAGTGTTTTTATAAACAACAGAATTCCACTTGTAGCCACTGATAGCAACTTAATAGCACAGCATTACATTGACTGAGTTCTGGGAGTACACTTGCTGTCATTCTTGGTGGCAGATACTGATGTGAAATCTTGTCTAGAAGGACAACAAAATCAAAACTAATAAACAAAATATTAAAAATGTCAGTCCCCTCATTCACAATCATTTCTTTCATGTGGGCAAACTGTTACGTGTTTAGTTTACCCAAAGGGTAGTTTAAGTATAATACAATCTACCCAGTCATGTTGTTAAAGCCAATATCTGCTTATTTAAAAAAAATAACTACTAAATTATAAAACTAACGGGCTAAATTGGCCGAATGATACAATATTTTATCATGTTCTTGTGTTTGCTATGTTCTGTTTCTCTTTTATTATTTGACAGGTTAATTACATATTTTACTCAAAATGCCTTTTAAAAAGTCATCAACAGAAGAAGGGCACTGCTCAAAGCTAAAACTGAATAAATCAAGTAACGTGTTAATTGCAATTTTATTTTCAATTTTGTAATTACTGAATAAACGACAATCAAAGTTGAAATAAATATTAATGGCTTTCCATTTAAGTCTTCCATCTTATTTTAATCTTTATGGTAATGTGTGAGGCAGTATCTTCCCGGGAACATAGACTTTACAGTTAAATACATAGTGCTCTACTACAGTATATTCAGTTTTCAGTCTTCATATCAAGTGTGTGCTCAGATTTTCTGCCATAAATTTCTAGTTCCTCAAAGACTGAAGCTTTAATTTAGCAGGAAAACAAATACATATTCTGCAAGCACTGCAAATATTTTAATTCTGCAAAATTGCAAATAATATTCCAAAATTAAAGGACAGTGCTAAATTATAGTAAAGAAATTAATGAACAAAAATAAACTCATTTGGTATTCCTCAAACCAACAAGGTTGGTAAAAATAACAATACCAAAATTCACTTAGGAAAATATCTCACTATAATACATAAGCAAGAGTAAGTATGAAAATATTTATGTTACAGAGCCTATATGAAATTGAGCACAAACCAAGGGCATTAAATCATTTGTCTTCACCGTCCATTAGAAAACAAAAACCAGTTAGAGATTATGAATCACATAGTGAACCGTAATTGATGACCTTCAAACTGGAATGCCCATATAAAGTGCTTTAAATTGAATCTTATTTAAAATGTAAAATACATACAAACATATTTGCTCAGCTTCATTTGTACTTGGAAAACAAATTAAAAACTTTGTACCATTACATCAAAGCTTCGTTTCATGTCCCCTCTGTCACAGTTGGCATCCCTCCCCCAGGGGGCGCTCTCTACCCTTAGGCTCCACTAATTCTAATTTAACCCCTGATTGCTTTCGCGGTGTGTGTAATCAATGTTTTATTTTATACGCCTAGTGATTCCAATGCTGTAGGCTCAGCTTTGGAACATGGACGTCTTAAGGCCCGCCTACGACCAGACTATGAGCAGATCTGAGGGCATAGGTCTTATCCCCAGACATCCTGACCTCTGAGCCCAGAGCTTGGAGCGCCTTGTCCCATTTCTGTCAGATGCCTCGTGTCTCCTTGTGTTTCCCCCTTCATTTTAATCCGTCCTTGTCTTGATTGATTGGCCAGCTCCGGAGTTCTGGACTTTTCCTGGCTACCCCTTGGACCTGAATGGATTTGGATGTTATTGAATCTTTCCCCTTTTCACTATGGCATGGATTATCACAATATCACTATTGTCACAATAAACCCAGTGTGTCTTCCGCAAAGTGCGTCTCCTGAACTTTCCAGATAAAATACCACGCAACAGGGTCATAATTACAAACCCACACGTGAGACCGAGTTCTCCGTTCCCGAACGCTGAGCCTCCTGTGACACCCTCCCTTACAGTACCTATCAAAAACTACAAATCCATGCCTTTGATTTTGATTGCCAGAAGTTTCTTATAAACCTTGGAAACCCATGATTAAATAATGGGTTTGAAAAGTTCCTTTGGCAATTGACTTAAAGTTAAAAAAGTCTTAGTATGAAATATCATTAATCTCATATATCAAATATCCAAGCTACTTTGAAATTAATAGTGATGCTTGGCCTGCATTATTTCGGTGCCTACACTGACACATACACAAACCACTGTTCCTTTATGGTAGACAAAAGCATAGTATACAGTATAAAGAACAGTGCACAACATAACAACAGAGCATTCTATGAAAAAATACTCTGTACTGTAAGACATCAAATTTGCTATGTTGGAATGCAAGCCAAATTTTAATTCAACTGCAGAAAGACTGCAGTAAAGCAAATATTTCATTTTTAATAGAAATGTTATTGAAATGTCTTAAAAATGATTCAGATCTGAATAGGAGATGGTGATATACAGTGCTGAGACTTGTAATGTAGGACATTAAGCTATATATAATAATGAAGCATTTTAAAACCCTCAGATAAATCATGGCTCTCTTGGATTTAATATATTGGAATTAAGATTAGCTACATAAAAAAATGGCATTTCAGAGCTTTCTTATTCACAGAGGTGACAGCCATTTTTATTATTTTTGGAACAATTGAATATATCAAGGCATGTCATCGTAATACAGCTATGCTAAGAGCTACAGTGTGATGTTAGCATTATTCTTTTATCATGTTTATCAATGTATTCTTTGTAAGGATAAGATACTATACATAAAACCTTTTCAGAATAAAGCAGAATATCTTTGACAAAAATATTATACAAATTGTTATTCAAAAGGCTGACAAGTTTTTCAAATCTAACCACTACCACAGAGGTTCTCAATCCTGCTCCTAAATGCTCACATAGCCCCTAAATGCCTCTGTTGGTTGGATTTGATTTAAACCAAAAAAAATGAAATATTTTCAAACTGAACCCATTTGACCTTTCTATTTTCCAATTAATCCCTTAATTTACTCAATGTTCAAATAAAACATATTGTGTCTGATATTTTTCAACTCTGTAACATGTTAGGGGTTGCTTTTTAAATATTGCATTTCTTAAGTTACATAAAATTCCAAACTTTTCAGTAGAAACAACTGCAAATGCTCTGATAAACTAAATTTCTGGTTCAATTAAATAATTATACACAACTGGAATGCAATACAGCAGGTGTGTGTCCATCTTTGACATGAGCCCTTGCTTTATTTTACCGTATATGCCATCTTTTGAAGAGGCTGAGGTTACAACCAATCTGCCACAAGAGGCCACTACATATCTTCTAATTAATAATAATAATTGCTCACACTTATATAGTGCTTTTCTGGACACACCACTCAAAGCACTTTACAGGTAATGGGGACTCCCCTCCATCACCACCAATGTGCAGCCCCACCTGGATGATGCGACGGCAGCCAAAGTGCGCCAGAACGCTCACCACATCAGCTATCAGTGGGGAGGAGAGCAGAGTAATGAAGCAATTAATAGATGGGGATTATTAGGAGGCTATGATTGGTAAGGGCCAATGGGAAATTTGGCCAGGATGTCAGGGTTACACCCCTACTCTTTTCGAGAAACACGCTAGGATTTTTAATGGCTACAGAGAGTCAGGACTTCAGTTTTCCAAAGGATGGCACCTTTTTTTTACAGTATAGTGTCCCTGTCACTATACTGGGGCATTAGGACCCACACAGACCACAGGATGAGCGCCCCCTGCTGGCCCCACTAACACCTCTTCCAGCAGCAACCTTAGTTTTTCCCAGGAGGTCTCCTATCGAGGTACTGACCAGGCTCACACCTGCTTAGCTTCAATGGGTTGCCAGTTGTGAGTTTCAGGGTGATATGGCTGCTGGTAATTACTTGTAAATACCCACACTGTGGTGACTGAATAAACTCACATTCATACATGTCAGATATAATAAGACTTTTTGTTTGGTATTCAAAGGTATTGAAAGAGAGTGCACCATGCTAATGGTAGTTTTTGTATTGCCGATTTACTATACCTGAAAGTGTTGAGCAATAAAACCTGGACTTTAGTTCTGACCATTTTGAGTTTTTGTGATGACCTTTGGGAGTGCCTCAGTGAAGGGTAGGGTCTGTCACAAATTGGTACTGAAACCCAGCAGTACCTTGAAAAATACTGCTGCCCTCTTTCTGAGTACTACACAATGGTCATAGTTGGGGCCATCTCAGGCAATGTGCTTAACTAAGGAGGCAGAGGTGTGAGTTTACCATTTGTGGGATTATGACTGAAAGTCATTGTTAGAATTTCTGCTAAAATACATGCAGAGAGCTGAACCAACTCCAAAGACTGGGAAAGGTAATGGGATGACATAAGTAGTGTGCTCTGCAGTTGACTGGACTTTTACCTGAGACACCAGGTGGTGGAGTTCCCTAAAGGAGATCTACATTTCTGTGGCAGCTGTGAGTAGGCTGGGGATAACCATCATTGTTGCCACAACCACTGAACCCTGAAATGCATGTCCTGCAGCTCAGGGAAGTACAGGGGCAGGATCAGAGTATGCCATGGCTTTCTTAAGAGTGTCTGGGTGGGTGCTGAAAGTTTCTACAAAGGGATGAGATGAAAATCAGCTGTCTGTTCTCCAAGTAACATGAAGTAACATGAAGGAAGTGTGGGAGAAGTACACCCCAACCCCAGTGTGTCCTGAGCTTATGGAACTTGGCCTATGGCAACTCTCTTGCAAGAAGAGCTGAATGGGGAAATTTCCAGGGCTTAATTATGAGGCTGGGCTGAAGGATCTGAGGGCTGAAGGAGAATGCTACTCTGCAAGACACATTTCAGCAGATAATCAAATGGATCAGGAGCCAGCAAGGTAGAATCCTTAAAATTATGAGTGCATGAAACTTTACATGTCAATGGAATGTGGCTCTACAGGCTAGTGAAGAGCAGAGGAAGAACCTGGAGTGCAAAATGGCTACATGTGAGACTTAGATCAGCCAGAGTGAATATAAATACACACTTCAGAAGAAACTGAAAGAGATTAACAATATACAGGAAAAATCCCAGTGAAAGGCTGCCACCTTTTTTTAGCTCTACTGCCAGCTGATGAGTGTGGAGATAGAAATGACCAAAAAGGGATCAAATGTGGAAAATTGTCAGCCTATGCTAAGCAAGGCCCTTTCAGAAAAGAAATAGATGGTAATTTCTACAGAATCACTGTTAGAAACTAGCCAATCACAGTAGTAACAAATAAAAAAATCTGGTACACTTAAACATTATAGTCCAAATTGATAATGGGAGGAAAAATGACTGCAGACAGCTAAACAATGTGGTTCAGTATGGCTGCTTTCAGTGTGAAAAGTATAACCTATTTTCAGACACTAACTGAGTAGTTCAGGCAATTACACAATCAACCATTGTGAGTGATGTAATTAGAGGAGTACAACAAGGATCTGTGCTAGAACCATTGCTCTTCTCAATGTACTGTATACATTATGTACTTACTTGCAGTTAGTTAACTAGTCAAGTTTGCACATGATACCAAATTAGGAGGAAGGAAGAAATTAAATTAAAAAAGGTTAAGTAAAATGTATGACTGGGCAACCATTTGACAGATGACATTTAATGTAGATGAGTGTAGGGGTTTACATACAGTACAAGCAATAACCTGTAAAACCTCCCATTTACTGTACATTTACTGTACATCACAAAATAGACAAAAGTTCCAGGTTTTCCCAGCACCTTTCTGCGATTCAGAATGAGGCAACAAAGGTTCTGGTGACGTGAAGCTTCCCTATTACATTGTAAACAGGCAGGCTTGTGAATACATCTCTTTTAATACAACATAAATATATAAATATAAATATGATAAATGGAACTAACTTGTTAACTCTGCATGCAGATCACAAAACTTTCTGTGGTGAAATATCTGCTGCACAACCTGTACTTAATTCGCTTGTACATCACATTACATTAATTATTACAGTGACTAGAAAGCAGAAAGGTCTGCACCACATCACAATTCGTGGGAACTCTCACTCTAACCCGTGGTAAGACCAGGGGTTTGCAATAACATGGCACCTTACCGTACTTTCACAAATTCACAATTCAAAATTTGTAGATTTTTTCTATACTGTCAATGAATTTATTTTGTTACCTCGATTTTATAACCTGTCTGCGAAATTGGGACTTCAGTTCCCTTTTAAAAAGGCAAATAAAATGCTAGGATTTATAGTTAATATCACAGATTTTAAAGCAAGGGTGTCAAGCCCACTCCCTCTGGAATGCTATGCAGTGAGTTAGCACTGCCACGGCAGCTGGCCACAGCTCCACTCACCTGTCAGTCAGTGCCAGTTACCAAGGAACTTATTCTGAGAGGGTAACTATTTCACCTGTGGGCAATTTACAAACACACCCATCCATACAGTACATACACCAAGTAGTGCAGGATATTTAACTTCAATTTTAAGGTCTGCTCTCAGTATACGTTTTGCTCGGAATCTTAGCACAGCTCTCTAGCTTGGCATTCTATGCTCAGATTTCTCTTGGACTCCTCAAAGTCTTGGACTCCTCAACGCCCCAGCACTCTGCCTCTAATTATCGACTCAGCTTATTTCAGGACCTCAGTTTGAATTCCCTTGGTCTTCCTGGCTCCTGCCCTTGCTAATTCTGAATGTCTAGCCTGCACCATGCTCTGCTTGTACCCCTAGCCTACCATCCCACCTCACTGCCTGCAGCTTCACTGTTTTCTTTCTTGCCCTGCACCTACAGTAGGTTCACCTTATGAATGAAACCGCTGCTTAGTTCAACCTTAAGCCCCGGGTAAGACAAAGGGATGTTAAATTATATAACACACTAGTAAGGCCTGATTTATATTATGAACAATTTGGGCAAAACATTATAGAAAAGATACTACTGCTCTGGAATCAGTCTGGGGAAGAGCAATCACATACTGTATTAAAAAAGGTAATGTCCTACACTGACAGGCTGAAGGAAGTGATCCCTTTTAGTGTTGAACAGAGAAGATTATGACTAGGACCAGGGTTTCTAATTGTGTGTTTCTAAAACAAGTGGAGTTAGTGTTCAATTTTAAATTCTCAAAGGCACTGACAAAGACTAATCAGCATCTTTCTTCAGATTTAAAAGTGAACAAGAGGGTACAAGTGGAAATTACTCTATGTGGACGTGCATTTAAAACTGAGAACTTTATGGATTTTTTTACTCTTCTGGGGCAGAGTATGGAACAAGCTACCCAGCCATATTGTTAAAGTCGATAGCCTAGTCGATTTATTTATTCAAGAAATGATTGTGATGGATCCTTGGAACAATTAAGTACTAAACAGGCTACATGGGCCAAATGGCCTCCTGTTCATACTTCATACAAAAATGTTTATTATTCTTAAAAATTGCATCATTTTCTCCCTAAAAGGTAATTGATGTATTCATTGAAGATCTTTTGATAACCTAATGAGAACCTAATGTCATAAGGAAACACTTTGTCACACAAAGCATGAATAAATAATTGAACACAGGGATTTAGCAAATTACTGAATTCAACAGGTAGCAACCCTTCAAGAGTAACTGTATGTTCTGCATATGGATTACATTATGTTATGAGACTCAAATTATCAAAAGCTTTTTTGTAAAGACTGTAGTTAAATTTTTTTTTTCCTCCAAAAAACATACTGATGCATAGAATTATCTTTCCAGTAATTCTATGAGTGATTAGTAAACTCTATGTTTTTTTTCGTGTTGTTGTGTGCTCTCAGAGCCTGACAGAATCACAATTACCTTGCTAAATGTTAAATTACAACAGTACATTTTGATCTAATAAAGTGTAAACTTTAATCTCAGATATAATAATTTAATGATTCTGTGAGATAGAGATTACAGAGAACTTCAGAAGTACTTGTATCTTTTATCACTGCCAGCGGTGGATTTGCATAAAATTACTTCAGGCCTGGTATATAATTAGAATATTTAGTGTAGGCACTACACCACCTCAAATCAAAGGTGACTGACTTTATTCTTAGAGAACAGTTAAATACCTGTGAATTTTATCATAGTCTGGATGCAGCAACCTTCAGTGCAACCAGAGTGTTAATATGTTGACTGTGTATGCATTCATGACAGAATAAAAAATATGCAACAGCACACAGCTATGCTACTAGGATACATACAGTAGAGCTGTAAAATTCCCAACTTCACCGGAATGTACAGTAGCTGAGACCCCCAATGTACAAAATAAAAATAAAATAATTCTGTGGAATTACTTTGATATCAAACTCCAAGTACATGCACACTTTGTATTGCATCTACAGTATCTCTAACATAACACATAATGGGAATGTACAGCACGAGACGTTTTAACCTCCTGACATTTTAAATAACATCCCAGTGTACTGAAAGTTCTGTGTATAACATACATCCTGTGTACAGCAAAGGTGAAAGAGAAAATTACTGTATAGCATTCTACAGTTATTAACAATATGAAGTATACAATTAGTGTCATCACAGAGATGACTAAGAGAATTTTCATCTGTTATATTTGCGGTGTATATTCCACCCCAATTTAATTAGATGTTCAGCTGATGTGAACCACTACAAAACTGAATAACCTGATGCTTTATCTATTGTTGCGGGGGACTTTAATCAGGCCATCCTAAGTAAATTTCTTCAGAAATATTACCAACATGTCTACGGCCCATCTAGGGGTGTGAATACTCTTGATCACTATACGACTATAAAAGTCACCTACCTTTCCATGCCTAGACTGCACTGACAGTCTGATCAATTGGAGCTACAAAGAAGGCGCAACAATGCCTTTACTTACTATGACAGTTGAAAAAATTTGGTCTTTCTTCAAATATTTTTAATACATATTACATGTGCCCTATTGAAAGTGTGCTCACATGTGGTTTGGCAGCAGCTCGATGTCTAACTGAAAAGGCTTTACAGGATGGGCCCAGTCCATTACTGGAGTACAGCTCCCCTCTACTGTGGACATTTTAACAACCTGCTGTCTCAGGAAGACTGGGGGTATTGCTAAGGATAACAATCATCCTAGTTTCAACTTAGTTAACTGAACATAGTTATATGCCATATGTTATATAAACATAAAATACATAGTCCAGCGATGGTTTTAAAATTTAACATGGCTGTACAATTTTTCAGAAAAGGGGATTACTGTACATGCCATGAATGGAGCCTGGATCCATTAGAATGAAACTTCTGCCATTAGACCTCTATGTTTGGTACTTCAAAGTACATTACTGTAACATTCATGTACTGGAAGCCTCCTGCTTTAAATCAACTTAATATAGAATCATGTACTGTAACTAAGGGGAAACTTTGGTTGTTGAAAATAAAAATAACCAATATTCAGTATAATTAAGTTTCTGAAGGACGTTAATAATTGTAATTTGTGAATATCATTCATACTGTAAGTAATATGAACGCATTACAAATTAAAATACAGTAAAAACATGTAGTTTAAAATGGAAATAAACAAACTACTATGTATTAACAAGAGCCCCACCTCAATCTTAATGTGTCTGGTTTCATGGAAATTCTCAGAAAACAAGGAATTTCATGGAGTGACTATTAACTAATCAAAACCACAGAATTTGTTAATATTGCAATTTGCCATCATATTATGTTGAGTTACAGTTTGCACCTCTCCAAACATTTTAATATAATTTTAATGATTGCTTGCAAAACAGTGGTGCAAGTAATTGCATCTACAGTAGATGAAGGCAGTCTGCAAGAACAGCTGTAATAGTTGATTTATGGATACTGTATATCTGGATATAACCTCATGGAATTCTTTAACTTTTCACTTACTCATTTTGACATTACTGTGCTTGATGTAACCGATACTGTATGTGATAAATGGTAACGATGTGTGAATGCGAGGAAATCTATTTTTTTGTCCATGTATTTGACTAACGCACCAAAATAAAAACTACAAGCTGCGCTTGGTGATGGATACACGTCCTATTCCATTTTAAAGAGACCCATTAAAAATAAAAAAATAAAATTATTAAGAAAATCTAAAATTAATAAATGCCACTCCCAAAATCTAAAATTTATTTTTGTCCTTGTCCTTTTATGTCTGTGCTAATAGCCAAAATATGTAATAAGGCCTGGGCGTGACCTACAGAACAGTAGTGTGTGAAACACTACGTAATAATTTCTGTAATTCAGAAAACAAAGCATCACCATTTCCACTAGGGACATACATTATCATATACAGTGCCTTGCGAAAGTATTCGGCCCCCTTGAACTTTTCAACCTTTTGCCACATTTCAGGCTTCAAACATAAAGATATAAATTTTTTATTTTATGTGAAGAATCACCAACAAGTGGGACACAATTGTGAAGTGGAACGAAATCTATTGGATTTTTGAAACTTTTTTAACTAATAAAAAAATGAAAAGTGGGGCGTGCAAAATTATTCGGCCCCCTTGCGTTAATACTTTGTAGAGCCACCTTTTGCTGCGATTACAGCTGCAAGTTGCTTGGGGTATGTCTCTATCAGTTTTGCACATCGAGAGACTGAAATTCTTGCCCATTCTTCCTTGCAAAACAGCTCGAGCTCAGTGAGGTTGGATGGAGAGCGTTTGTGAACAGCAGTTTTCAGCTCTTTCCACAGATTCTCGATTGGATTCAGGTCTGGACTTTGACTTGGCATTTTCAAACACCTGGATACGTTTATTTGTGAACCATTCCTTTGTAGATTTTGCTGTATGTTTGGGATCATTGTCTTGTTGGAAGATAAATCTCCGTCCCAGTTTCAGGTCTTTTGCAGACTCCAACAGGTTTTCATCCAGAATGGTCCTGTATTTGGCTGCATCCATCTTCCCCTCAATTTTAACCATCTTCCCTGTCCCTGCTGAAGAAAAGCAGGCCCAAACCATGATGCTGCCACCACCATGTTTGACAGTGGGGATGGTGTGTTGAGGGTGATGAGCTGTGTTGCTTTTACGCCAAACATATCGTTTTGCATTGTGGCCAAAAAGTTCGATTTTGGTTTCATCTGACCAGAGCACCTTCTTCCACATGTTTGGGGTGTCTCCCAGGTGGCTTGTGGCAAACTTTAGACGAGACTTTTTATGGATATCTTTGAGAAATGGCTTTCTCCTTGCCACTCTTCCATAAAGGCCAGATTTGTGCAGTGTAAGACTGATTGTTGTCCTATGGACAGACTCTCCCACCTCAGCTGTAGTTCTCTGCAGTTCATCCAGAGTGATCATGGGCCTCTTGGCTGCATCTCTGATCAGTCTTCTCCTTGTCTGAGCTGAAAGTTTAGAGGGACGGCCAGGTCTTGGTAGATTTGCAGTGGTCTGATACTCCTTCCATTTCAAGATGATCGCTTGCACAGTGCTCCTTGGGATGTTTGAAGCTTGGGAAATCTGTTTGTATCCAAATCCGGCTTTAAACTTCTCCACAACAGTATTACGGACCTGCCTGGTGTGTTCCTTGGTCTTCATGATGCTCTCTGCGCTTTCAACAGAACCTTGAGACTATCACAGAGCAGGTGCATTTATACAGAGACTTGATTACACACAGGTGGATTCTATTTATCACCATCAGTCATTTAGGACAACATTGGATCATTCAGAGATCCTCGCTGAACTTCTGGAGTGAGTTTGCTGCACTGAAAGTAAAGGGGCCGAATAATTTTGCACGCCCCACTTTTCATTTTTTTATTAGTTAAAAAAGTTTCACTTCACAATTGTGTCCCACTTGTTGGTGATTCTTCACATAAAATAAAAAAATTATATCTTTATGTTTGAAGCCTGAAATGTGGCAAAAGGTTGAAAAGTTCAAGGGGGCCGAATACTTTCGCAAGGCACTGTATTATACTAAGAACATGTTTTATTGAAATTAATCAAATATCTACAATGCATTGCATGGAATGAACTGGATTTAAAAACCCTGCAGATTGTCGTAATATGGGGCACAGCACACACGCACTCATACCGAGGAGTAAGGAGGTGGGATATGACATGTCCGTGTTTGAAAAGCTTCTGTTTTAAATGTAAACATATTATGTACTTGATTATGATTGGTCATTTTTAGCTGGGCTTCCATTAAGAATAATTCACAGCAGCAACAGAAAGAGCCACTACAGGGAATTATTTGCTCACATTTAAACGAGCTGATTAAAAATATGTTGTGTTACACATTGAGGGAGCCCCCTGGCGGCCTTGGAGCCCTAAGCAGTCGCCTAGTTCACCTATGTCCAGGGCCGGCTCTGAAAACATCCATCTTTAGAAATACAGTTAGAAAATGTACTTTCTAAATCCATCATGCAATAACGCACATATTCACACCAGCGCCAATTTTTCTAGAAACCAATTAACCTAACAGTATGTCTTTGGACTGTGGAAGGAAACCGGAGCACCCAGAGGAGACCCATGTGAACATGGGGAGAACATACAAACTCCATGTACAGTAGACAGCACCCCAGGTCCAGAACTGAATCTAGGGCCCCAGGTCTCTAAGGCAGCAATACTATCCACTGCATCACATGCTGCCTTACAGAACTGTCCCATGTAAAATTCAGTTGCAGAAAAAAAATCTGATACAAAATTTTTCTTAGACTGTAAAGTCTGAATCCAAACACTGAGGCAAAAGCCTTTTTGAAGAATATAGAATAAATATGTTACTACTTCCAATGAATTAAGAGGATTATGTTTTCAGTTATGCTTTACACATTTTAATAAATTGTGTAAATCCTATTTGGGCATGAGTAATTGAACCAAAGCCAACTTCACTGTGGCACCTTGATCTTGCCCCTGGGACTATGCAATGAATCGGCACAGATAGGTCTCATGTGGTTCTTCTTGCCTGTGGGTAAAGTAAGTCCATCTTAAACACCTTCCTGCACTATATTACATAAAACGAAAATGACAGGTGGTTAGCACAGCAGTATCTCCAAAAGTGATATGATAATCGATTTAATTAGATTAAAGAATCACACTATGGATATAGTAAAATAAAATATGGATATTTCATCATATTTCGTCATATGCCTGCACATTATTATACTGTACTTTAAATAGACTTTACAATTTAACTTTTTGATATAACTTATATAACTTATGATATAACTTAGGCAGAACTTGTAACACACTTTCAATTTGATTGTGATAGCCTTATTGTCATTAATTTATTTAAATTTTGCTGCCTGCTATCAAAAACATTATTTGCACCTGTAAACTTTATAGAAAATGGAAAATTTGATACTTAAAATAAAATAATACTGTGATAATACATCACCACTATGCGTTTTAAAATAAAACAATCAATGAAAGAGAGGTATTCACAAATTAATAAATAAAACAGATTTTAACTACTATACTGTACCATTCTACACTATACAGTACATGTAGAGTATAAAATCGACTTTTAAGACAGAATCTGAAAGTGCTGACTGACTTGCAAGTCCTGATATGAGCTGGGATATCATTCTACACACAAGAAGCAACAGAATAGCACAAATTTGTAGTTTTAGGAGCCTAAGTTTAGTAATTGAAAGTTGACAGAATCTGAAGATTGCATGTAAAATGTAGGTGCATAGGGAGTTATCAGTTTACTGATATAGTCAGTAGCTAAAGTGTTCACATTCCTAAAGGCAAGCAGTAAAAAATTGAATTTTATTCTGAATTCCTAGGAAGCTGGTACAAGGAAAATAAAATAGGTGATATATTATCATGCATTTTATGTTAGGCTAAATTAAGCCTAATTAAGCTTTTGCAGTTTTGAACATGCTGCAACTTATTAAGTTACAGGCAACATTGTATTACCATAATGAAACCTTAAAAAGACAAAGTGTAAAATGTAAAACAACATATTTCTTTTATAAAATACTTCCTATACTTCCTATAAGACATTATTTTATTAAAAAATGATTCTGCGAATGCTTTGTAACACCAGCCATGTTACAAAGATGAAAAAATACACCTTCACATCAATGAAAACTTGCAAGTACTTCAAATGCAGAATTATTCTAAGAATACTAATGTACAAACTAATAAGACTAATTTGCATAAGGTGTATAAGGAGATACAACTGCAGTCTTGGCAGAATACAAATGTAAAAGGTTTGTTGCATTTATTAACATAATCTAAGTATGAAAAGACAGTACCTGATTAACACCAGGTTTTAATAGAGCTAATTTTGGGTATCAACAGCAGGGAAATGATAACTGTGAAGAATCTGATTCAAAGGTACAGTAACAAAGATTCAGTACAAGTATAAATTTGAACAGAGCTCTGCAGGATGTCAGAAGTGACCAATTTATAGAGGACAAATTAACACATTTTCTATGCCTGTATGATTTGTACACCTGCCTTGTGTACAATATCTCCATTGTCACACTCATATTTATCTAATAAATTATGTAATGGAAGCAAATTGATCTTTCATGACATTTTATATTGTTTAACATGTAAGGTAGATAAGGTCAGGGGAATGGTGAAGGCCATTTCAAATCACATTCTGCATTAAAAACACTTTTATAATTCATCCATCACAGCAAGAAGATTAAAAAAGAACAAGCATACTAGTGTTTTTTGCTTGTGTTTCAGCTCATTTGTCTTCTTCTGAGTGTGTGAGAAGGGGATGGGGATATAGATCTCAAACCTCGAACTGACTGGAGATGCCATATCCCCTCTAACCTTGTAGCATGTTTCCTTGGTGAGATTAAACGTGGGAGAATAAAGATACGTGTATCTGCTTTGTATTCTCAGCACAATCATTAATATAAAAGGCATGTTAAAACAAGAGAAAGAATCCCTACCTTTACAAGGAGACTGATAATGCCAGTAGCTTTTGTGGACATGTAATACCAGAAGGTCAGTTTGCATGTCGCACTGGATTCTTTCCACACAGAGCTTTTCATGTGGGCCTTGTCACCTTTTAACCCTTCAGGAGTGGCTTCAAGATAGATAAAGTGACCTGGAGAAGAACATCAATATCAGGTTGCTTCCTTATTATTACTCTCCTCTTGGGCTGGTGGCTGGTATCAGTTTACTTGTGTAATGCTAAGAACATACAGTATACAGTATGTGGAGTTGGGGGACTATAGAAATCAAGAATCACCTTCGATATTAAAATTCAAAATATAAAATATACAGTAAATGACTGCATTAATTTATTAATTGAGTTGACTCATGAATTCTTTCTATCTGGCACTGTTTAACTTGAATGCCTCCGCAACACCCTTCACCCACCTTTTAAATTGTACTACTTTATTATTTTGTCTGTAAATCCCTAAAATAAAAAATGAGTTATTGCTTTATGTTTTCTTATCTTGGTTTTGGATTAATTGTAAACTGACCAGTAATTTATGACCTACTGTTTACTCTTAAATAAGTTTCTTTCCTCTTCCTACTTGGTGTTTGCTATCCACTACTAAGTTTATAATCTGACATTGATTAATTGCAGTTTTCCCGGAATAGGAACTAGGTCTGAAGAGACTAGGTTTCATCCACCTACTTACATTGTCACATATGCTTTTGAGCCATCACATTAGACTTGCTCTTTTTTAAGGATACCTTTTAAGGCATTGGTATCTAATTATAAGAAACGAAAGTGCAAGAAGATCACTACTCAGTACCATTTTCATTTCCCAGTGTATGATCGTTAGGTGGCCTGAAGCTCTGGGATGAGCCCATTCCCAGAATCCAGTCAAAGTTATCAGCCAGTGAGTTTTTCCACCCACAGCGGCCACTCTCAAAACTGCAGGACGTTCCACATCCCTCCTCATCTGTATTGTCTTCACAGTCATTCACAAAGTCACAGCTCCGCACTGGTTGGTAACACTTCCCATTTTTGCATTCCAAGTAGCCTTGTGGGCAGGAGCCTAGGTAAAGGTAAAGGAGAGTAAAGTAAGTGTTACAGAAACACATTCTCCACAAGTTCAGGCGCCTGGCATTGAATGGGGCTTTGGCAATAGTGTTTAACAGCTCAGAGAAAACGTTACTCGTTGTAGATCAATCTACTCTCAAGATCTTGCAGCTATCAGATTCATAACCTCTAATCATAATGATCTGGGCGGTGAGTCAGAGATCAGGAACACAGAATGGATTCTTAACATTATTCTGAGCAAAGACCTTGCTGAGCAATGTGAAAGCCGAGAACATTGAAGCACTGCGGTTCTGCTAAGCTGCAGATCTAACTTCACCATACACAATTTGTGCTTGATACACATTGTAATATACTGATATACAGTACCAAAGTGGAAAACCAAAGTGAATGTTTTTAAATCATTATAAACAAATATGCATTGATAAAGTTAACTGCTTCTTAATTAAGAAGCAGTTAGCTTGCAAGAGAA
Organism: Lepisosteus platostomus; assembly: GCF_059453375.1. NCBI lineage: Eukaryota > Metazoa > Chordata > Actinopteri > Semionotiformes > Lepisosteidae > Lepisosteus > Lepisosteus platostomus. The sequence goes on from NC_142618.1 coordinate 40,037,391, forward strand.
GCAATTCCAATGGGCAATAGGATAATGTATGAAAGGTCCAGGTGATTGCCAAACTAAAGAAAACACCAACATAAAGTGTAATAGTACGGGGCTGGGCCACCAAGAGTCACCAGAACAGCTTCAATGTGCCTTGGCATAGATAATACAAGTGTCTGGAACTCTACTGGTGGGATGTGACACTATTTCTTCCTAAAAAATCCATCATTTGGTGTTTTGTTGACGGTGGTAGAAAACGCTGTCTGAGGTGCAGCTCCAGTATCTCCGAAAGGTATTCACTTGGGTTGAGTTCTAGTGACTGGGACAGACATGGCATTCTGGACGGTTAACATTATTTCATGCTCATCACCATTAAGCAACCACTTGTGCTCTGTGGATGGGGGGACTGTCATTCTGGCAGATTCTATTCCCTACAGGATACAAATGCGTCATCACAGGATGAAGGATGAATGTGATCACAGAATGGCTTTGCATTTATTGGCATTTACTTTGCCCTCTAAGGGGCTGAGGGTACCCATACCATGCATGTAAAATGCACCCCACATCATAACAGGGCCCCCAGAAAACTTCACTGTGGGAAACAAACACTTGAGCCTGAAGACGTCTTTTGGCTTGAATCAGACTTGCACGTGTCCTCTTTTGAAAGGGTGAAGGATGACTTTTTTGTACTGTTCAGTAGAACTCCACCTTTACTTCTTTATCTCGCAAAAGTGCATTTTTAGGTGTAATAAAGGTTTTATGCACCGCAACCTGACCATAGTATCCCTCTCCGTGAAGTTTTTGGCAGACTGAAATTGATTAAACTGCATTTGCAGTCAACTGTTTTAAAATAGTTTGTCTGTTTTGCCTTGCATTTTCAACCAATGCATGGACATCACAGATGAGGAGTATGTGCTTTCACAGCCTCCCCTAGCTGATGATGTCTTTCCCTCAGACTTCCATGCCAACATCACATTAACCAATGTTCCTTATGAAACATCAACAATGTGAGAAAGTCTTTACTGAAGCTCCTGCCAAACATGCCCCAACAATCACCTCTCTCTCAAAGTCACAGATCTTTTCTTCTAGCCATGGTAGGCAAAATAATGGGCAACTGGGCCAGTCCAGCATTTTTATACATGACCCTAAGCATGATGGGATGTTAATTGCTTAATTAACTCAGGAGCCACGCTTGTGTGGAAGCACCTGCTTTCATTATGCTTTGTATCCCTCATTTACTCAAGAGTTTCCTTTATTTTGGCAGTTAGCAGTAATTTTCATATAAAAATATGGTTCATGTGCTTCTTTTTCTAAAAAAATATTTTTTCCCTCCACGAATAATGACAAAACATGCTGTAATATATTAAATATTACTGGTTTCTATCTACAGTGCTGACTGTCAGCATAACATTAATATTTTTTTAGCTGAGTTCATTATACTGTATATAATTCTCAAGGTAAATGTATTAGAAATGGTTGTGAAGAGGAGTTTCCTTGCTGTTTCCTCATATAAATATACATTATGTACTGTACAGTATATGCTCTTTATAACTTAGTACTCAACTTGCAGTTCTTTGAAATTTCTCCATTCCAGAATCATCATTTCAATATCTTGTACACAATTACATAAAAGTTTGTAAGCAAAGATATATTATTCTCTCATGGAAGGGGTTAAAAATAAAATCTTAACACAGAGGTCAGACTGGGGTCAGATATTTAATCTTAAAATACCAAGACACAATTATTACTGAAGTTCCAATAAATGCATTTTCTTGATTAAAGCTTCCTGCATCAGAGTTTCATGGAACAACCTGTAAACACAATTCTGCACTTTACAGCAAATTCAACAAAACTGTAAAAGTAAACTGAAAACTAATTTGGACTTTAGCACTTTCAAGAAATTGCGGGATGGTTTTTGTGGCCATATAATACACAATAATACATATACGTAAAAAGAATGTAAAATAATAATAAAAAATGTATTATATAATAATACATATATTACTGTACATATAATAATAGATATAAGACAATTCTAACTATGCACATGTATAATGTCCTACATTGGCAGCTGCTCACATGACAGATCACAAAGGCCACTGGACAATTGCCTTGCAGAGCCCTTCCTCTTTTCATATCATTAAACATGAATAGTTTAGCTTTTCTTATATTTTTGATTATTCTCTTGTTTTTGTGTTAAACATTCCTACATCTATAATATTCTCAACTCTCTTAGCTAGCTATCTTTTTTTCTGTCATTTTAAACTTGCAGATAAAGTATTATTCTGCCCTTCGAGTAAGACTGTTATACTTAGATGCTTTCAAACCTTGCAGCTTATGGTTATATTGTATTTTTGAAAGCTAAAAGTTCAACATTCACAACAAAAGGCTTATGAATTTTCATCAATGAGGTCCAGAAATGGATTTCATATACAAAGCCCTTTGTATATTTGTATATTTACAGCTTATAAAAATAACCTGCACTGACAAAAGCAGTCCTTCCACTATGCATCTCAAATGTTTTTAAGAACCTTTAAGAAGGTTGGCAGTTGTTTTAAAAGATGAGAATGCTTAACTGAAGACAGCAGGTGGCTATGATGTATAAATGAAGCAAAATATGTCCTACTATTTATTTTTAATTTTATCCCTGTGTATTCCTGTGTAGGAACAAATATATTTTAAGGACAGCACTGCAGGAAATTAAGAATGAAATTCAGTGATTAATCACAAACCCAAAGTAAAATGTATGAGAAGGTAAGGTCAAAGCATTTTTATTAACAGGCAGTGATAGATTTATGCTAGCTTGTAAGTGACATTTTAATTTCGTTTTGATTTAAAACTAAACTCATAAACCATACATATCAAATACTGTAAATATCATCAGCAAAATATGATCCATAAAAATACTGTTCTTCCTGTTCTTTTTATAACATGTACAGGAATCATTCATTTAAGAAAAAATAATTATTAGGATATTTAAGGCTCAAGAACATTTTTATAGGAGACACAGGTCCCCATGTTTAAAAGAGAGTTGAATTATTTTTTAAGCCATTGTGACTAACGAAAAATCATATTTTTTCTATAGAAAAGATTTCATTGAGGAACACTGATTATACAGGGCTTTGAAGTTCATTATAAAACAATGAACATTGTCACCCCATAAGGTGGGTTTACTTGATATGCTGCAATTAGTCAACATGAATCTTTTAACAAACAGTACTAAAAGTATGGAAGAACATTCCTTGCAGATTTGTTGTTACCTTGATCACCCATAAATTCGGACTAAGAAAAGAGAATGCACCATTTTTTACCTCTCTGCATTGAATAACTTATCTCTGTCTTCAAAATAAGTCCCACAATGCTATTTATAAACCATCTTTTTCTCTAATTCTACTACCAAGGACGAAGCTCCACAGTTGAGCAGCTCTCACGTGTTGAGAATATGAATGAAAGACCAACAGTATAAAGGCCTCAGCAATGTTGATACATGTCCTTGCATACGTTTTGTGGATCAAGTCTGCAGTTTCCATCATCCCCAGGACTTAATATGTGTTACACAGGCAGATTTGTATTTTATTCTTTCAATAATTGTGCTGTTAGTACACTGTGATGTGTGAAGAGAAAACTTCAATGTACAGTATTGGCAGGCTCATTTTCACCACTGCATCTTCACCTGTGGAGAACTAAGAAGAGCGGCTTGAAATGGAGAACTGGAAGTTATTGGCAGACACTACCTGAATTGTTGCAGATGCTGGCACTGAGAAAATGTATTTTTTAGACATTCTTGCTGACACACTTAATGCTTACATACACTTACAGCTAATGGAGTGGGGATCATTGACAGATAAACCTGGAGTTAATTCTCTGCTGCCGTGTTACAGCCTGACAAGAGATTCACTTTTCTTGTTAATTACTGGCATAACAAATGTAGCACTGATGTTGGGATCTTTCATCCCCAAATGTATCACAAAAAACAAAGATATATGCTAATTCTTACACCAAAACTGTCTGTCACCCCCAGGCAAAACAGCCTTTATGATTTATTTCAAAAGCTTTAGAGAAATAAAACACAGGAGCTTCTGTATGACAGTCCAGGATATTTTGGTTTTGGTTTATTATCATCACTTGCTGCACTATTAATTTCCCTGCTGTTTTTTTTTATTTTAAGATGAGGTTTTAACAATCAACCTTTTATTGCTGACATTAATATTCCTATGCACATAAAGGTCAATAAATTCCAAAACCTTTATTACAGTGTTCTCCAACTGAATATTTAACTATACTACAGAAACTATGATCACTGTCATTTGTATCTTAATAATACCTTTAAAGGAGCCAGCATGTTTAGTAACTAAGTGTATTACATTGTAAAGTATGGACTAAGATACATTTGCCAAAATCAAGAACAGAAATCACACATTTAGAAGAAACAGTGGAATTTTGTTTCTGTTAGGAGGGAAAATACAGAAAAGTTGTACTCAGGTTACAGAGGAAAAGAATAAACCAGAAAAAAACAGCAGCTTAACAAAAAAGCAGGTTAAATATGAGGTATTCTTTGACATTTTGCTTTAAGATGTTAAAACCGATAAAACACACTACAGCTATTTAATTAAAAAAAACCTTTATGCTTTAGGGACCACCATTCATTGTTACCATCATTGTTTTTTTTCTTCTGCTGCAGTCATTTGCACAAACTTCCACGATGAGCAAAAATGAGATTTGGTGTGTTATCAGAGATGAAACAGGCTATTTGTTTTTCACAGTCAGCAAAACTATATGACAATGACAAAGGTGTTGCTGTACATGGATGAAAAAAGAAAGTATGATATAAAATTGTTGTGCACAAAATAGAAATACTTCATAAAAAATAGGCTTTAAGGTCATCATGTATCCCATAATTACTGACACGTATTCAATGTCACAATCTTTGTTTACAATGATAGTAAAACACTTAAGTTGAAGGTTTTGGCTGTTTCCAGTCAATGCACAGTGATACAACAGTACAATAAAAATGAACAATACAATGAAAAGAGTTCCCAACCAAGTTTTTTTATGACATAAATGGTGGAACTCAGTATTCTTACAGCAAAACTGAGAAGCTCAGACATGGTTTTACCCCATTCTTTATAAAAATATTTTTACTTGATGACTAATATGTTCTTTCCCCCTTACTTTCAAACATAAAACCAATTAAGATGCTTTTTTAAAGCGCAGTGCCTCCAAAAGTCTGGATCATTTAATTCAGAGGCAATGCAACAAGGCTAGAGACTAAATGGTTTCCAACCAAGCAAAAATTACCAATCATCATAGCCAGGAGCCACAAACTGTATTTCTGTTTTTTTAAGAGAATTGACAGCTAAAAAATATCTCACAAATTCTCAAAGAGTAACCATAAATCCCAAAGGACAATTGCAGCTATAAAGTCTAGACAGTAAATAAAACCCTTCAATGCATCCTTTTTATGAGAGGAAGGCCGTAAATAAAACAAGAATGTTCAATACTTGGAATGGAACCTGACCTTTCTTTGCACCGGACTCTAAGCAACCCTGCACTAGATACTGTATGTTTTACTACAAGCCTGAAGATTGTCTTTGCCTTGCAGCATCACAATCTTTGTTTTAATAATGAACGTTAAGAATGATTTATTATTCTTTCTTTTATCTCAAATGTGCCTTCAATTTTAATTAGTGGAGCAATTTCTGCATGGGGAAGAAACAGAACAAACAATAAAATGAGGCAAAAGAAAGGAAAAGGGCTGAAATATGAGCCACATTTTGAAGGAAACAGGTGAAGAAAATTGAAACAAATCTAAATACAAAAACTGCAGCCAAATGTTTCTAACCATTGCATTTCATTGTGGTTTCAGAGTCCCTGTGGCACTTTTGCAATGCAACACACATGGTTTTAATTATTTCATAATCATATAACCTGGGGGATGAGTATTTAGTTTTAAGAACTGTTCCTTGTGCAAGAACAGAGGAAGCATTTTAAATATAAAAAATTAAGGGCATTTGAGAATTGTAGAAAAAACAATATCATGAATAGTTTTAAAGATATGGTACTGTAAATATGCAATGTCACATCAATGTGAAAGAGTTTCAAACTCAAGAAACAAAATGGTAGATTAAATAAAGTTGTCTATAGTGCACTTCCTTCTGTGTAAAGCCATTTTTTACATTGTGGAGCACCATGCAACACAGGTTATGTTCAGATTTTTGGAATTGTCACACAAATCTACATAATTCTTTACAAACTTTCAAAACACAGCAGAGGGGGATTTTGTCTTCGGCACAGAAAATACAGTAATGAAACACCAATGAGACTACTGTAATCTATATTATTGAATATCAGTGTCAAGATTCTATTCCGTGCTACAAATTACTAATGACAATATTTCACTCAGTTAGAGGAGAATGTGACCAGTTTCAAAATCATTGACTGTGATCATTGTAAACATTGTACCGTATCATAAACATTGTACTGTTGTATCACAATATTTCACTCAGTTAGAGGAGAGTGTGACCAGTTTCAAAATCATTGACTGTGATTTGTCATTTTAATTCTTTACTTTTCTGCATTTCATTAAACACTTATGTGTTTAACTGGGCGGGGGCGGTGCACTGGCTCTGTGGCTAAGGATCTGCGGCTGTGGCTGGAAGGTTGCCGGTTCATATCCTGAGCTGGCAGAGGAATCCTACTCCGTTGGGCCCTGGGCAAGGCCCTTAACCCCAACTGCTCCAGGGGCGCTGCATGAATGGCTGACCCTGCACTCTGAGCCCAAGCTTCTCTCCCTCTCTGTGTGTCTCACGGAGAGCAAGTTGGGATATGCCAAAAGACAAATTCCCAATACAAGAAATTGTATATGGCCAATAAAGTGATCTTATGTAGACAAACAGACTACTGGAATACCTAACTGGTTTGTATTATATTAAAACAAGTTTAAATTCTTACCAGTTGGAGGAAGAGATGTAGGCTCAGTCGGTCCCACAGATGAAGCCAGAAGGCATTCCCATGTGAAGGTTATGTCATCCAGGGAAATGTCAGCTTTCAGGCCTTTCCCAACCCTCCCCTCAAACATCACCACAAAGTCTTCAGCTGAAGAGAGGGGGATTTCTTTCCTTTGCCAGTAGCGTCCCTGATCCCCTGTTAAGTTCAGCAGCAACAGGTACTTTTCAGACACTGTGATCTGGTACACGTTCAATGAGCCAGTGCCATCTCCAGACATGTGCAGGTAGAAGATTAACTAGAAAAGAAAAGAAATGAAGATCATTTACCTTCATTTTCTGCAGAATTACTCCGTGAAAAGGAAGCAGAAGATGATCAACATGGTTATAAATCAAAGACACAATGTCTCTGTTTTGCTGGAGGTTTTCCAACCTGCTGTGGATAAACACTCTTTGCACTGCATAGCTTAGTAAAATACTGCAGTTCTGAACACAAGTTAAAAGAAAGCCAGAAACTAAAACACCCAAAAATTATTGTTATTATTATTATTATAGCCATCATCAACATGTTTTGTTATTACTAGACATCCCACCTTTGACATCTTAGAGTGATCGCATGGTTTTATATTGCTTGCTTAAGATCCTGACTCTGGCTATCTTATGCTGAAATATGGATATATATGTTTTATTCATGATGTCTGGACTATCATAATGCTTTATGTACTGGGTTATCTTATAAGGCTCTTTAGTACTGTATGTCCAGAATTCTGTGACCAAAATGCTGACTGAAACTATCATTATCTATCATCTGATACTGTAGGTTCTATATAAATTGCACTGGCTTCCTGTCACATTTAGAGTGAACTGTAAAGTTCTCCAAGGCCATGCCGGACGAGCAGGTCAGTCTTGCCCTATAAAAGAAGGTTTTGCAGGAAACCAGTGCTGGAAAAAAGGGTGGCAGAAAGGGAATGAAGAAGGTTCATATCTACTGTACCACTGGGAACCACCAGCAAGACAGAAAGAGACATAGAAATGAAACCTACAGTACTCAGGAGGTGAAAGGAAGTCATTGGCGGCTGCAGAGACTTACAGGGTGGAGACATAGAGTACTTAGAATAAATCAAAGACCAGGAAAGAACATCATGACTTTGAATTTGGAGATTACAACAATGTTTTTTGTGTTGTGTTGAGTTAGGAAGCAGGATAATTGTCCCTGCTCTTGTTTGAAAAAAGATGTTTGGACAGGACTCTAAACCATAGTGAGGCTTGTACGTATCTAGTTTCTTTTGTTTAGCTGAAGATTTACCAGTGCTTTTGTATATAATATTTATAATATTGAATAAAAGAACTGCTTATGAACTATTTTATTTCTGTTTCTGTTATTCTTGTGTGCCCAGTTCCCATCAAATTCAGCTCTAGGTATCTCATGTTCTTCCAGGATATCAGCATATACTTTATGAAACTTTAGTAAATTCTAATAATATTAAAGGAGCAATCAATTCTATGGTTTTGATCCTGAAAAGAAAAGGCTGAAAATTATATTAAATATGGATCCCTATCTATCCACAATAGTTCAACCATCTTGAGGTATAGTATGCACAAAAGTGACAAACTGCATGATGCACTTTTTTTACGTTAGGTAAAAGGGAGGCTCCTTGGTTTTCACTTTTTTGCCTTTGCTTGAATTTATTTGACCAAGGAACTTCACAAAGGCAGGCGTTTTAGTCTGAAATAATAAGAACCGCTATACTGTAACTGCATACAGACAAGGCCCACCCAAATAATTTTAGGACTTAAGCTAATTTAATTAGTAATTTTAACTTAATATTAAGTTAATTTTATTATTTCCATTTTTCTTTCATATTGATTATTTATAGTATGTTGTATTGGTATTTATTTCTTTTTGTGTTTGTTTTGAATGTGCGGAGTATGTTATGTGTAAAACAAATATAAATTAGTACTTCATAGGGTATCACTACAAAGAAGCAAGGATCTGAGTGCAAGGCACTGTGTAGACATGATAGACATGTTTGATAAATCAACAGATAAACTCTTGAAATTGAACTGAAATATGGTTGAATTAGCAATGCAGAAAGCAGCAGCTTGAAATAGAGAATAAACTGATAGCATTTCTTTGTCAATCTCATTTTGGATTTTAAAGAATGTCATATGAACAGAGATGACAAGATGTCTGCACCAATATTTCAGTGCTACAGATGCAGGCATTCAAAGTGCGCGGCACAGACACGTACTGGAGGTAATTGGCTACGGCCTCGCGCGTCACGATGCAAAATACTGCGGTACGTGATTGGTTGACCGACAGGGGCACTCGTGGTGCGTTGGTCGGTCATAGAAAGATTTAAATGTCTTTACTGTGCCCATTTTAGTATTGAATATTTATATGGAATTTTACCACTGAAGGGAAATCTTAGTAGCTGAGCATAAAAAGAATAGGAGCATACTGTAACGCGTGTGAAGACCATAAACGATATTAATTTTGGAACATAAACATACAGTATATGGCTGGTCTCGGTACTTTAAAGAAAACATACACACCAGTATTCCATTTCTCCCTAAACATTTTAAGCATCGAAGTCTTTAACTAACGTGATACCGGAGTCAACAAGCATACTTTTAGAATTTGATTAAAAGGCACTATAATATGGAATATCTAAAGAAATTAATAATGATATAATTATATAATATATAAAATATATTATTTGCCACATCTTAAGTGTATTTCTAATATTTTTAATTAAAAAATATTAGATAAATAATTACATTCCTTAAATAATTATATTTATATATATATATTATAAGAACTATTGTCAAAATTGATTTTTTTTCCTTTTATAAAAAGTACAATTTGTTGTGATTGTAGTGCCTTCACACAGCAAGCAACCCAAGACAAAGTGGAATACTTAATTTGTCTGCAAGTATCAGCTTACTGTAAGCATGGAGAGTAACAAATATAAAGAAAATATTAAATTAGATATTAAATTAAGTATACAGATCACTATAATATGATTTACAAACATTTTAAAGATAAAACAATCATTTTGATAAATGATTCTGCTTTCTAAAAGCAGATAAAATATAAATCCCTTATTTATCCCTGAAAAATAAATTCCTTTGTATTTAATATTAAATGTGAAATGATCAGGTGTGAAAGTGAGACCTTCCCATTAGGTTGAAAATAACTTCTGACATTGCTGAAATGTTCTGTCTGAAAAGTAGTAGTGTAGCCATTTTCTAGGCTTTTAGGGCAAATTTCTATATTCATTATCATTGTGCTCTTCTCTGACTCACAATGAAGCCTCCTTCTCTGACATGGTTAGCAGTGAATCATGTATGTTTTATTTTTATGGCACAAAGCAGACACATTTTGACAAGGACTCTGAATTGCATCTTCATGCTTTTAGCTCAAGATTAAAGTGTAATACAGTAATTCAGTCCAAAACTGTAGCTAAGCAGGCTTTATAAGCACATTAAAAATCAGCAGATGACCTGGAAAATGCTGAATTACTCCAATTTAAGAAAAGAAAATTAGCTCCATTAGGTAACTCAGATGAAATGAAATCTGGACAGAACTATTGCCCTTGAAGACTGGAGCTAGGCACACTGGACATAAACCAAACGAGACTGCAGGTAGAAATGCTACAAAAAATCAATAGCTATTCCTTTGGCTTGAGGGCAGCTTTGCAGTGGAGTAAAGCAATTTAATTTATTTAAGGATATCCAGGTTATATCTTACTTTTATTACTTCAGTGAAAGAAACATTTACCATCACTCAGCTTCTCATTCATTCTGTGAGCTGCCTACCTTGCAGTGTTTGCTCTTTCTGCTGAAAGTCAGGCCTGAGATCCGGGCTACGTCTCCAGGGGCATGGGGGAACGAGCTATCGATGTGGATGTAGTGACCAGAAGGGTCCCTCAGTGTGTGGTCTATCGAGGGGCCTGTGCCAACATTTGGTGTGCTTCCAGTTTTCAGAAGCCAGTCAAAGTCATCTCCTTGCCACTGGCGCCAGGAGCAAAGGTCAAACTCAAAATCACAGCGGCCATGGAAGGTTTCTGTGGAACAGTTGGATAATTTATACCATTATACAGAGATCACCTGTACAGTAAAATGACAGAAATACAAACTTTATCAAATCTAGAGGACAAACAAATAAGTCAGTAGGCACATGAATGGATCACCAAAAGGAGAATAGTCCCTGTCTTTTACTAGTACTAAAATGTATTGGATGTGTTGGACAGTATTTGCTATTGAAAGTTTCAGAATGTGTTATTAAAGGTTTGCATGGTTTATGCACAAAAAACTCTACATATACTGTGATGACCTCATTGTTATTCATTGTGTAGACAATCATTATACTCCAGACAATCAAACAATTGTTAAGCACAGTAGAATAAAACATGTACTTGCTGTAATGCAGATTTTCTTAAAATTGTACATCTAGGCTTACACTAGATGGTTCAAGGAAGGATGTTAAGAAAAATAAATTGCTTAATGCTCTCACATGACCTTAAAAACTCAGGCAAACTTGACTTCTGTTTACAAGATTGCAGTTGAACTGTTAAAAGCAATATCCAATTTGTTTATTAATTTAAAATAAAACCTTTATTCTGCCTACAGAATTTTGTGTTCATTGAACACATTAATCGTGAACTCATTCATGATCATGTACTTTTTTTGTGTTCAATTAATTCATTCATACACATAAATAAAGTAAATTAATGATTGAACCCTTAATATTGTATCGCAAAATGGAGAAAAATGTATTTATGGTTTTAGCACTCTACATACAATACAAGTATTTAGTTTTGTGTAGCATTTATGAGCTTTTTCAGAGCACATTTATCTTGTCAGTTTGAACTGGTCTTCACCAGGATAACCATGCAGCTAATAAGGTAATATAAAAAAAGAAAATGAAGTTCAAAATGGATATTTAGTATTCGCAACTTTTTTGAAATTATAAATTATCAAGGGGTAGGGACTGCAGACTCTTCTTCTGGTAACTGAACTGCCAGAGCTCACTGTATCTGTGTGTATGAATGTTTACATATACGGTATACTGTACATGGAGAACATTAACAATACCTTAATTCACATTTGTATAAAGAGCCATATTAAAAACTACCTGCAGTGCATAGAAAAATGGACTCTTTAGTATACGAAACATTGCAAAAAATATTTGTATACCTCCTGATATTTTGTCAGTGCCTAGCGAGCTACACAAAATTGTTATTATCGTGAAACTGGACTCAAATATTATCCAGCAAAACTGTAACAAATGTATTCAAATCATGCCTCTTTCTCATGTATGTATTGTGTCTACTCATATGATTCTGTACTTACTGTATTTTGTAGTCATATTTATTATCATTAACTATGACAATTTTACTCATGTTACATGTTTCCTTGGAGAACGTCTTTAAGGTACAACTTGTAGAACAATATGACATCTATTTCAAACACTGCAGACTACTGAGAAGCTGTAAGAACTTCCCAGCTATAGAGTACTAAAACCATCAATACAGAAGTGCTAGATAGGAATTTTGATCTGTGCACTCTTACTTGACAATAAGGCTTGTCTGTTTGCATACTGCTCATAAAGATGGAAACTCATGGAACTTACACAATGAAAAGAAGCAGTATAAAAAGCAGGCAGCCATATTTTCTAAGTAGGGAAAACACCAAAATAACACCATTCCCTTCTAGTCCTGTTTGTGATATAGACATTTAATCAACCTAAACACTAAGAATCCTCTCTTTACTTCCCGTCTTCTAGACAATTTTTGAAGTTACTGTGTACAATTTAGTGTACTTTCTACCTATGTATAAAACCATTTCCATACAACTTTTTACTGGAAACTTTATTATGGCAAATAAGAATACAAACTATGAATGTCTAAGGTGTTTTCTATGAAAAATGTAGGAGTGACACTAGAATGACTTAGTTCGATAAATATTTGCAGTTCTAAAACAGAATCCTACTCACATTGCCTTTTCTGTTAAGTTTTTGGAAGCAAATTAAACACTTTTAACACACTTCAACTCTGATGTTTTATTCAGAATCACATCAAGAAGTTCTTTTAAAATATATTTTATGATAAGGTTTAGAGGTTATAGAGACTACAGCTTTTATGCTGTGTTTCTATCTTAACACAGAGTTTTGTATTCATGTAGGATATTAATTCACTGGGGATTGTTATATTCGAAAATCTCTGTTTCTAAACTTCATGTGCCATAATGAAAACAAATACTAATTTTTGGGTAAGTTCTGTCATATAGGATACAGTGCACCTGGTGTGTGGAAGGTGCTCAAACCACAGCAACATAGAGTATATCTCAGACAGCAAATCCATCTTGTTTCAGAAAATGTCTAAGAAGACCTAACCACAAGACATTGGTTCTGGCATACACTGTGCTCCCTTCATACTTCATTTTTAATCTGTGGTTGAAATCAGTTAGGAATAGTTCAGTTTTTCAAACACAGGAAGAAATCAAAATACATGTACATTCCAGTACATGACAGTTATGACAGCTGGCAAAAAGCTTTGAAAGTATCATTACTTCACTTGCAGTTGCTTAAAAGTCTTGGTTAGAAAAAACAGAAAAGAGAAAACAGGATAGCTTTGGGAATAGTAACACAAACGTTAGTGGTGGTAAACAGGCTTGTTAAAAAGATTATTACTCACTACAAATATATGGATTCTCATCTGTCGAATCTCCACAGTCGTTGTTAAAGTCACACAAGTTGTCTTCTGGGATACAATATTTGTTGGCACATGCATATTCATTACTGTCACATGGCCGGTCTGGAATCAGCAGAGGGGCACAGTTTTCAAAGGATACGTCATCCACCGATACATCTCCAATGTAACTGACACCACGTTTTGCTCTCAGTATAATCTGTCAGAGTTAAAAAAAAGTAATACAACTCCTATAATCAGTGCTCAGAATTCACAGCCTGCCAAAAGACAGAGCTCAGAAAGGTGGGAACCTCATTCCTGCACAGTACAAGGGATGTAGTGGTATGCAGAGTTGGTGATTAAATTGATGATTACAATTTAGAAGGATACCAAAGAAAAAAACTGTGAAATCAAATCTTGTATAAAAAGTAGAAAAATGTAACACCATGTAATGTAATGTAAATCATGAAAATCTCAGTATACAGTATAGTCCTCAGTAATGAGAAGCAAAAACCTTGCTCTGTTAAACCTCAGTACCATATGAATCAGTGAAACCTACCCTTTGATATTTAAAATATGGATAAATAGTAATGAATGTCAAGTGAAGTGTACAAAGATCATGGTATTTATAAACTGAACTGAACACTTCTCAAAATGCATCTTACAGCTAAACCCTATGCTTTCCCAAATGAACTTTACTTTTAAACAGGCTCATATGAATGGCTGTGCTGCTTGAAGAGATGTTGGTTTAAATCCTGTTAAACTTGATAACGCTTGAAATCAGTGGCCTTCAGGCCTGGTAGGTACAGTATATCTACATATTTAATCATATGGGGTGAAAAATGAAAAATGAGGTCCTTAAAAATGCAGTACAGAGCAAGATCAAAGTCGTTTTCCCCTGACAGGTTTTAAGATGTTTTAACTCAATTTTATTCAAATGGAATAAGACAATATTACATCAACATCAGTTGCTCTTTCACAATACGAACAAACATACTGAACAGTTTTTATTAAAATAAAAGCCTTCTAACTTCTAAGTGCCTTATTCCTTAATTTTGTAAATATTTCTCTCCAATAATGTATTTTTTTTTAAATGTTTAAAAATGATCAAACAATAATCTCACCTATTTTCACCTATGGTACCTATATATACTGTAAAAATCATATTTTTATTTGATTTAGTTTTGATTTATGTATTTTGTTTCTGCATTTGCCATTTGCATTTGCCAAACACAGATCTTACTCTGCTACTGTCCATGGTTCTTTTCTTTTGCCTAATGAAGAAAGCCAAATGCATCAGTTAACTCAATTATCTACGAAACACCCCATGATGTGGAATTCAAACTATATTTAAAAGTGAAATTCTTCCAAGTCTCCTTGCTGTTTGGTCTCACCACGTCAACCAGGAGTCCTACTACCCCTATCAAGCTACAACAGTCCACTTACTTACAACCAAATCTATCTTCAGTCCTGCATCCTTTTTCCAAGTCTGTCCGGTCCTACTTCCATATGCATTTGAAACAACATGCTTTCCTGAGTCCTATGCTGCCTTGCATTCGACCTCATGTCTCCATCAGCCCCACACTCTATGCCCATCCTTCTTTCCATATAATCAGTATTATTTCACAACCTGTCCCACTTTTGTCTGCCACACCACCAAAACCTTTTCAACACTTTCAGAAGCTCTATGCTGGATCTTCATTTACAAGTTTCCAATCATCCTTCATTTCTCCTTTGGCCTTTATTCTGCTTTTTTAGATGTATGAACCCCCTTCAACATGGAGAAAACCAAACCTTCCTTTGAGTCATTTTGAATTGTCCTTGATTCTCCCCTTTCACATCTCCTAGTCACAAGCAAAGCTTGACTGCATTAAGACAATTCTCACCAGTTCTACTAAGTCAATGTGAGCTCTTAAACCTCCCCAGTTACTTAAAGTATGTTAAACTATGACATACTGTATATAGCTAAATTCTGCTGCTACCAGTCAGCTGGCTGGAGCAGTGAGGGCAAGCACAGTAAAGGAAAGGTCCTGCTGTGTGCCACTTCACAGCGTTGGCAGATGTACTGTAACACAAATCTGTCTCTGCAAAATGTCCTTTCTAGTCTATTTCAACAACCATATATACTCATCTAGAATAGCTATCTCTTCCTACCCACCACTCTTCAAAATATTAAGTGAGTGACTTTTTCCTAGTTCCTCCACTTACTTCTCAAAGCTGGAACTAAGATGGCTTTAGTACCAAATACCATTTCTTCGATTGCACAGCCATCTTTACTGCTTATCAAGAAAACCTGACTGCCATGTTTGATTCCATGAACACTGCTGCTCTGAAGTTATGGAGTTTATATCACATCTGAACCCATCCACTTTATTTGTGCTCACTATGATTGATTACTATGATTCAGTGTTATGTTGAATTATATGTTTCCCTTTTTCATCCTTGCTCAAACACTGTTTTTTGTCCTAAACTTACTTTCTCTTTGGCAGATTTGGAAATGCTGCTGAAGCGTTCTTCATATCTTCCATTTCCATCTTATACCTTGATATAGTAACCATATCTTCATCCATACTCTATTTTATCTTTTATAATTTCAGGATTACGCGTCGGTAATCCTTCATCATTTCTTTAGGGGGTTGTGATAGCACAGTTTGTACAGATGCGTTGTTGTTCTCTTCAGCCAGCTGAGTTACCTCAATAAAGCTCGGCATTTGATTTATGCTTATTCTATGCCTTAAATATTGTTTGAACAAACTACATCATTTTATCTGGTAAGATTATCTTTTGAATAGAAAAATATCTGCACCATGTTGCAAACTACTTGCTCTCAATATCACATCAAAGAATTAATGCAATAATTGTTTCCCAAGTTCCTTCTATTTCATAAAACTCCCACTTTACTGGTGAAAAGTCTGCTAGACAGGATGTTGTGTGCAGTATACTAAACAGCTACAGTATGTATTCAGTACCTCTTCCTCACAGAACTCTGTAAAATCTCTTATCACATAGCACCATAAATGTTCTAAGGAAAAGATATGCATTTCACGGACTTTATCCATCTAACTCCAGATGGGGAACTGAAACCTTTTCTGAATTGTGTTATACAGTACATGTAAAAATAAACATATTTCAATGAATTCAATACGAGATGCAATGTAAATTAAAAAAATGAACCAAACCTCAAAATTCAAACGAATTCCCAGGAATACTTCTCCTTTCCTCCAAAGGTCACCCTGATTTCCAGTTTGAGACCAGAGCACATGTGTCACATTGCCAAATTTACTGAGAACCTGCAAAGAGAAATGGGTTTTTAGCTATCCAGCATTTTACCTTTTTAGACTGAAACAAGTGTAACATTTTTCACCTGGATGACAAACTCCTGAACTCTATGACAAAAACATTTTACACTGAAATATTTGGGGGATTATTTAATGGATGGTGTGATGCATCTTATCATTAGGCCATGCAAACCAAGATATTATTGTTAGAAGAAATTTTAAGTGAAATGAATAATGTGTTTCCAATTACTGAGGAAAAAAACAGTAACAAAATCAACCTACCCCTTCTAGTATCATACCCCTTTTCACAACATTTTATAACAAATACCCCTGAACCTTTAGGGACATTGAGTGTAAGTGAATGCTACATTTTAAAGACATTTTTTTCACACTGATCATTGGTTGATCAAAGTATTAAGTCAATTTAGGATGCTTGATTTTAGTTTCTCTCTAATTTATTAAACTCAGACTAAAGAGTTAAAATGAGATGGGCAAGTTCTAAATGAAGAAACCCTCCAGAAATTATTTTTACTACCAACTTTAATTATTGCTGGAGACTTTCTGATTAACCAGGAAGTAGTACAAAAACTCTTAAATAAAAAGCAGATGCATGGTACTTACAAATCCAGCTTTCTCTTTTAATGAGTACAGTATTCTTCAAACAATGAAAAATATATTCAGTTCTGACACGTAAAATGGATTGAAGATGAATAAAAATCAATATGCGGCTGAAGCTAGCTCATTAATAATTTCACACACGGTGTTATGCCAAGTTTGTGCATACTTCTATCTCTGCAGGTAAAAAAATAAAGCAATTTTACAGAAGAACAGTCATTCATAATTACCTGCAAGGTCCCCACTGTGACTCCTTTCATGTAGTACCAGAACACCAGTGTACACTGCGGCCCAGTCTGAGATATGACGGGGGTCACAAGGTCAGCGATGTGGCCAAACTGTCCATTTGAACTGTCTGCATACACGTACCAGCCTTCTGGAGTGCCTCTGGGAAGGAAACACAAAACATTAAGTCTTCTACTGTGTGTATGTCCGAATGCACTCCAATTTGAGAAACATTTCTATTCTCTATTAATAAGCTGCACAACTCAAATTCAACTTTGTGCTTTATATTTTGTTCATAATAGTTAAAACGTATCATGCAACTTGAGGTCTTATAGTTTATAAAGGTATTTTTCACTCAGAATAATCTAGGAATAATCTAGGATGCTGAATCTAGGAATTCAGCATACTGAAAGGTTTAAGGATTTTTTAAATCACAATAAAATTTGGCTTAATCCACTTGACTACTGGCCAACCTCCTAACCATAGAACAAGGAGGCTAGGACCCCCAAGTGGTGTGAGGAGTCACCAATGGGCAGCTGCAAACATGGAGCTGGGGTTGAGGTGGAATGCAAAAAGACATACAGTACAAGTATATGGGAGTAAGAATGGGATTATATATTATATATATGGTATTTATAATGTTTTAGGTGAAGAAATGACATCAGGTTTAATTATGAATCACTGACAGTTGAGGCTGGTTGAATTTAGCTGTTGTCATCCCTCCCAAACGTTCATTATAAACTCCATAAGAAGTTACATGCTGCACATCTTAATCACCGACCCCCTACACACAAAACATGGCATGATTTAGATAGTGCTCCAGAATGAGTACAGAACCATGGAGAACAACTGGCATGTATTTTGCAAGTAGCAATATAAAAGATCTCAAAGAATGCATTGTCACAAAAATCAAATAGAAAGAAGTATTTTTGCATAATAATATTTTACATGACTGCATAGGATGATTATGCTCTACTCAATCCAAGTTTTTACATTTTTCACATACAGTATGATTTACTTCAGCTGAATGGTTCTATGACCAGAGCACAGCTTACCAGCATGTGCAAAGTTTCCCAGTCACGTACAATGGTCACGTACAAAGGACAGTTTGCAATACATTCAAATACTGTTGTCTCTCTTGACCTCTTGACAGAGGGAACAATTGAATCTAAGAGCAATAGGAAAATAATTTGCTCTTTCTGAATGTGGATTTGATGGGACAGTCAGACAAGCATCCTTTGTAAATTGATACTTACAAGGTATGATCTGTTTTTGGTCTGTGGTTTGCTTCCCCAGGATATATTGTTAAACCTTGTCCAGTAAGCCACAAAAATGCTTGTTTGAATTTTGAATTTGTTTTTAGATTCTGATACCAGCCACACCTATTTCCTTTTTCAAAATCACACTTTGGACGCACTGCAAGAGAAAAGTGAGCAAAACATGCACAACAAATGCACAGATGTTGTTAGCAACGTTGTGTGTATACACAGGGGTTATACTGTAAGTGTCATAAAATGTAAAAGCAATGAGTTTCGGTTGGGGAGTTTACCTAGCTGTTTATGGTAGCCTTAAGACAACTATTATTCTTTGATGGCCTCTTCAGATTTTATGTTCTAAGGTGTTGCAGACATCTCATAAAGCTGTCTCAGAAAGTACCTGATGGTGACTCTAGTCACTAACATATCATACGTAATGTCTCTTTTATTACATATGAAGATACAGTATTACCACCTTTTGCCATGATCTCATCAGATTTTGGAAGCTAAGCAAGTCGTCTGGGCCTGGTCAGTAAAAAAGAATATAATAATGTTCTACAAACAAGGGGGGGGGGGGGGCATTTGGTCTTTTGGTAATTTAGAATCTAAGCAGATCTAAACTTTTGACCACCCATTTCTTAAAAGTGTCCATAGTTTGTGCCTGTTCCAGTCTGTCCCACCACTTTTTGGGTAAAGAAGTTTCACATTCTGTGTCATAAATTAATTCCTATTAAGTTTCTAATTTTGATCCTGTGTTTACGTTTAACTGTTATGTCTGGCAGTTTATTTATGTTCATTAGCAGGGGAAAAATGCTGAAGTCTGTGTATGATTATGGAGTTTGGAATAGTACATATCTGATTCTGTACAGTTTAACTGGTTGATTCCAAATTGCAACAGAAGTTTTCTAGTGGATTGCAAATAACATTTCTTAAGGTCTGTAAAAGTAAGCAAAGGCAGTGTGTGACATTCAGACTCCATTTTTCTTTGCAAAATTTAAAAAAGCATTTTGTCATTTTGTGTGGGTGGGGTAATTCTGCTGAACACTGGAAATTTGGGGGTGCCTGAGGACACTACATATGTTTCAATCCCTTGCACAGGGTTTTATTATGTTGTGTAGGCTAGCTACACTTATGGCAAAACTGAATAAATACATTATAGAACATCAGAAGAGTTAATAAAATCTTGGTTTGTAATAGTGATCCTAAACACAACACAATTTCCTGTGAAACATGTATACAGTAAATGCATTAATAAGGAACAAGTAAAGTTTTATTCCATGCTAAAAAGAGAAGAAAACAAAACACAATGTTTCGACTGTGGAGCCTTCCTCACACCTGAAGAAGGAATAAACCTTTACTTGTTCCTCATTTAGAATAATGTGTGTGTTCAGCTGTGATCGACTGGCATCCCATCCAGGGAGTGTGCCACCTTGTGCCTTTTGCTTGCTGGGGAGGGTCCAGTTGGATGAAGTGGTTAGAAAATGAAGGAATGAAAGATCCAGACTAGTTGTGGTTTTAAAATAATTCTCAATAAATGATGTGTAAAGCTGGACCAAGAAGTAAAAAGAACAGAGGTAATATAAAAGGAATGCATTGTTCTTACCACAGGCTAATTCATCTGTTTTATCAGAGCAATCCTCTCTAAAATCACATTTTTTCACAAGGTCAATGCAATCACCAGTTGCACTGCACATATATTTGCCCTCTGGACAGCTGTGTGGATACTCAGTTGTAGGATATAAGGTTCCTGAGGGTATTGTAGGGCCAGCTGAAGGTAAATCACCTGAAGAAAAAAAGTTAGCTGCGTAAATATTATTTAGCTACAGTAAGAGAAAGTCAAGTGCTGTAGGGATTTTATATCAAATGAAATTGCTGTTTTGCAACAATGTATCATCTAGTCTGTAAGAACATTTTTACACACCTCTACTATGCGTATTTTGAAAAACAGTATTGTAGTAGTAGCTGTTTCCCCACAAGAGATTTATCAGGGAGAGGCGCTAAGGTGATTGACCCAGGAACTGGAAAACCCTGTTTGTTCCAGAGGGGAGACGAGGATAGATTGCTAATTTCCTGTAACCTCAAGGGGCCTTAAGTGACCACAGAACTGTTCAAGTCAGAATTGCTCCCAACTCTCAAAAGTTCAGAATCTGGGCTTAGCCAAAATTAAAGGGTATTAAAGATGGTTCGCCGCAGATACTGTAGGTGTGTTCAAGTTTTAAAAGTCATCTTTTAAAAGATAATATAATATGATCTGTGAGTAAAGGAGATGCTGTATACTGTAGAACAAGTAAGTGTCCACATCTTTACACCACTATTTATGTTCTACTCCTTTGAGCTTCCTTACTAACTGATAAATATGAGAATGTAGTCCTCTCATAACCAGAAAGTGTCAACTCGAAGTATAACTCACACTCACTGCTCAGTCGGTTAAACCATCAGCTGCTGAGGGTACAGCCTTCAACTACAAACAGGTTCGGAGAGCATTTCATCTCGGAGTGCAGGGCAACAAAATCACAAAATGGCTAGTTTCCTCCTTTAATGCGTGCATGTTATTTTTGGACCACTGTTTCTTTTTTGTTTCCTTTTCCTTGTTTTATTTATCTATTATTATTATTATTGCATTTAAAGGGTCCAGTCTCAATTGTTTTATGGTATTTATATTTCAAACATAATTCTCCAGACATTATTACTCATGCTACTGAATGAATTACATTAAGCAGATAAGAAGTGCAAAAGGGTTTCCTGCTTCTAACTGTACATTGAGCAAAAGACACCCTTCTTTTACAAACTCCAAGTGCCTAATAAAAGTATGTTTAAGTAATTAATACAATCACCATAATAGAGAATGCAGCCCATGAAGGACAAGTCATCAATCGCTATGTCTCCATTAAAGTCATCTCCCACAGTGCCTTCCACCAATATCTGTCAGAGAAAAACAGCAAAACCCAGAATGAATAAGATCATCTTACCAGCACTCAATGAAATAAAAATAGAAACAAAATTTCAAGAGAGCCTATAGAAAACTATGATTAAAATACTATGATATATAATACCTCTGTAGTCAAGAAAACAGCTTCTGAATGACATGCCTATACATACAGTAATTCAGTTTATTATTTAGTTAATTTAGTTTATATAGTTATTATTATTTGTTCATTAAAAAAATAAAAAAAATAGACAAGAATCAAGAGAAATACTATTTTTGGCTTTTGATTTACAGGGACGGTGCTTCAGCATCTCACACTGCAGGTAAAGAAGTGAACTAAAGGGCTCTGCACTTTTTTACTGATTTGCAATTCATCTGCAGGATTTCATTATTGCAATGCAGTACATTGGCTGGTTTGTAGATGGAGCATCTGAAAATCTAATCATTTAAACACAGTATGGCAGTTAGGGTTTATGACTTCAACAATGCAGCTGTAATTGACCCCCAAAAAATGTTTTAGCCTTTGTGATCCAGCAATAATAAAAGAACAGAAGCCTTCATACTAAGAGAAAACACAGACTATGCACAAATTCTCTCAACTCACGATACACTTTGGTTTCAAAGCAGCAAAACAGAAAACTGTTAAGAGAAGTCTTGGCATGCAGTAGGTGCGAGGAAAATCAGAGTAGTCACAGTGATAAGGGAACCTGAAGAGCAAAAGTAAATTCAGTATAATGGTTTAGGCACCAGCAATACCACTTTTAATGTGAAAGCTACAGCATACAGCAGTTCACCGACACTTGTACCATGCATTTACTTAGCTGTGCCAATGTTCTAGGCAGTTTGTATGACATATGGTCTTCTTTGTGGTTTAGCTGTACTTTACTGTGCATTTGTAATGTAATAGCCCAGTAAAGTGTTATAGGTACAGTAATCAGATTTCTGGTTTTCTGATGAGGTGAAATTCTGAGCTCCACCATCCTAGAATCATTAATGAAACAGCACTTAACTAAACAATTAACTAATTATGCTACATACAGTACCTCCAAACCCAAACTGGAAGGAAAATAAAATTTCATATCCGAACTACCACGAAAGCATTGATATTTTTCTAACGCACAATTCTAGAAGTTAGACTTATTTGTTTGTTTTTTTTTAATTCAGCATGGTGCATCATAAAAGTTGTTTTCCCATACTGACAGAAAACACCAGCAGCAGAAATGAAAGTCATACTCTTCACAGTCAACAGAACCTCATTCACACCTGATATGCATGATTCAGCAGTTGTGATATTTAATAAGCCCTGAAAAGGGTTCTGAAATGCAATTGGGTTGTGGAGTTAAGCATGTAATTGTTCAAGTAAGCTGGATGTTCAACCGTTAAGATATTTTAGTGAATGCTGTAATCACCCACTTTATAACCAAATGTAATATTTATGATTAATATACTCTGTACTTATTGTGAATTTCTAAAGACTGTGTATGCAGGAAAGGTTCTTACACAGTTACAAGTTTTTTAAAAGTGAAAGATATATCACTTCATTTCATCTCTTTTGTACAGTACCCTCCAAATGTATTCATACCTCTGATGGAATAGATATAATTATATAACTATTAGCAGATGAAGATACTGAATGAATCATATTGCTTAAAAATGCCTAAACATATTATAAAGTTATCTTTCAAATTTGTCATAAATCAAGTCTAAAACACAGGATGGTCACATTGTTTTCACACCACTACGTATTTCTTTAAATAAAATTAAACAAAAACAAATCTACTGTAACATTCTTGTCTTTGGAAGTAAAATGTAAGCCTCTGTAACTACTGTATACTGTATATTGCCCTCTAATGGTATCCCCATTTACCACGCACATTAAAGGAGGTTTCAAATTATTATATATAACAAATATGATTTGCTCTGTGCAATACTATTATGATTACAGTTCAATATTATTGTAACTTTTTGAGGCAAATTATCCAATCTGTAATTTATTTTGCTATGGTGTTTTTTTTTTGTTCCTGTTTAATCAGGGGTAAGAATAAACCTGGAGGGCTCTGTATATCCAATCTCAATTTCACTAACATCTTTATGATCCACATTTCAATACTTATACTGTATTTGTATGAATATTTATAGTGCTCTAAATTTGTCATTTATTATTAGGTTCCTTCCCAGTGCACCATGATCTGATTGTTTGTGTAAGGTTGCTAATGTGTTTGTAATTAATACATCATTATGCCATCAGTAGCACAAATGGAGATCATAGTTAAATATGAGAACCATTGCTATTAATTCAGACAAAATACTGATTTCCTTTACTTCCATATTCAAATACCTGCATACTGTACTACATAAATACACATAACCAGGATAAAGTGGTATAAAAGTTAAGATCAGCTCCTAAAATGAAGAATCAAGATCTGGTCAATAAGTCCTCAAACCCAGGTAAAATAAACGCTAAATTATAAAATAAAATGGTTTGAGCATTCACTCAAGAATCATATTATGGTAAACATTGAATTACGAAGTGTTACAGTCATAAAGATTCATAGATATTAGAAAATAACCTCAGTGAAAAATCACAAATCTTTCCAGATAAACAAACATCCCGAGCAGCCACTATTGCAATTTTTGGATTTAGAGTACTGCAGTTTTCTGTACCGAATATTACTGTATGTGGAGGAAATTGCAGGTGTTTTTTCCCCGTTTTGACAAATTCATTATTTGTATAAAATTAATGTTTTTTTTCAAATTATATTTAACTATCCACTTTATAAAATTAAATAAAAGACCAAAGGTTGTAATGTTCTG
The DNA here is from genome assembly GCF_059453375.1 of Lepisosteus platostomus. NCBI lineage: Eukaryota > Metazoa > Chordata > Actinopteri > Semionotiformes > Lepisosteidae > Lepisosteus > Lepisosteus platostomus. The sequence continues at coordinate 40,062,120 of NC_142618.1, forward strand.
TATGTTTCAAAACAGTCTTGCAATGCATATTTAAAAATTTTGTGACTTCACTGACTTCAGTAGCAACTGCTTTCAGAATTCCAGTTTAAGACAAATATGGCATGTGCATCCAGTTCCTCAACAGATGGTTGAGGAATGCAAAAAATTATCTTTTCACTTCACAGGCTACAGAAAAGACCTGCCCTCTCTGTCAGCAGACATTATCCTAATCCTAATCTTGTTTTGTCCAAATTGTGAATGAAATTCCACATTAGAGTCACTTACTATTCTGTACATTTGACACAACAGGAGCAGGCTCTTTTTTTGTCTCCTGAATAGGGCATTATGATAATTTATTCCATGTTTCTGGGAAACAGGAGCTTAACACATCAATTAATACAGCCTGCCCTTTACAGGAAATACTATTTGGAGTGTTTTTAAAGGGAAAACAATCTGGACCAGTTCACATCAAAAGAAAAGGAAATTCCTTTCATTCTTTCTTTTGTTTTATAGATATAGAAATGCAATTAACATATAAAAGGAGGGGGGGGGGATGAAATCAATTAGAAAGCAAAGTCTAACACAGCATAAAGGCAGGTGAAGACACATGGAGACAGAAAGTGGCAGGATTGTAAAATGCAAGACAAGAGCATAAGCAAGCCTGTTTACATTTTCCTCATGGCTTGTATTACAGGTATATATATTTTTAAACCTATAAAACAAATTTGAAAAGAACTGTAATATTACAGAATTTACAGAACCTATAAGGAATTATTCATTTTCAAAACTGTGCATAACTTATAGTATATAGTAAATATACTACTATATATGGTATATACTGTATTGTATACTGTATACTATATAATAAAGTACAGTATACAGTATATACAGTAGTATAGTATATTGTTATTACAGTGTAGTAAATATGTTGCTTGAAGCACAAAACCATGAGCAGTATGTATATGTAGACGCTTTAGATCTGATCTATAAGACCAATAGGAACATCTTCCATGTCCAACACTTCTGTTTCCTGTTACATTAAGTGTAAGAAATATTTTTGAAAACATTTCACAATTGTATCCCATTTATGTTTACTGAGTATTGATTCATCCAAGCAAGAGCTACCTAGTGATACCTTGTGAGGTAACTAATTTAGAAACAAAAGATGAATACTTATTTCTGCAACTCCATATAACACTATGGCAATTTATAAACATGTATTCATACCTTACATTATTATAGAATATTAACTATTAACAAGACATCCAGTAAATATATTTTTCCCATTAGTAGTAGGTTAAATGTTAATATCACAACAAAATACTACAAACCGAATTCAGGAATGTCAATTTCATAGCACAAAATATTGTGTATTAAGCATGGCAGCCTTCAATTCATTTTACAAGCTGGGAACATCAGTGATATAAATTTCCTGATCCAAAGCTTCAAGATGTCTTCTTTCTTAAATACGAGTTAAACACATCCCTACACATTGAAAATGTCTTTGAACACTGAAAAAAATGATTGCACAAAGGATTTATATTAAACAGCCATTTTAAGGCAAAGTGTGTTATGATTAAAGTCATTTATCATGCAAGCTGAGTTGCCTTTCTTATCTTTTTCACAGAAATCCAGAATGTTTTCAAAGATGTATTTAATATAATAAGGGATGTTTTTATTGTAGTTAAAGTAGGTATGAGGGAGAAATTACTGTTGAATTACACCACAATCCTAAAAACGTCATTTTCTTTTATCTTCTTGGAAGCTATAAAAAATCCTGTCAGTGTGACAGAAAGAGAATAAATATTTTAAAATTACATTAGGAATAATAAAATAGTCTGAATTAATTTCTAGTGAAGAAATAAATGTTTTCATAGACTTAAAATCCTTTTGCCTCCTACACTGCCTTTTGCTGTTTATCTTTCACACATCACATAAGAATTAAAGGGCAAAGATTTGCCTAAATTACATCCAAACAAAATAAAACACTTCTTCAGCTTCCATCATTTACTGTAAAACATTGTCAGGAATGATTTACAAATTGCTCTTAAATCTAGAGAATAAACAGATCATTTTGCTTATTACCCCATACCCTCCTCCTATGAATGAATCCCAATCAAACTTGTTGCTGGCTTTTTAGGCTCACAGTATATTTGACTCAATTATAGGAATTGTCCAGCTATCATTAACCATACTTGCTGCATCCAAGTTTTAAAAGTTCACTGTTTCTCTTTTTGTCTTTGTTCTCTATCTGCTCCTTATATATATATACTCTCCTTTTTCTGTGAATTAAGTGATGTTCACCTTATAAATTCCTTTAATATTTTCAAGGCTTCTTTCTTCATACTGGGAGAAATCTAATTTAGTTCTTTCAACCTATCACTAGAGCTCATGTTCTTCAGCCTAGAAATGCCTAAAAACCTCCTGTAAAGGTCAAATAACCCATCATGTTTTTAATCTGGAGAACTGTTCACAGTAACCAGGATGTGACCAATTCAGTGGTTGATAAGACGGAGTGGATTCAACTTAATTTACCATTCCAGGTCCTATGCACTATATGTAAGCATGTAAGGATATATGTAAGGATTCATATAACTTGACAGGTTTTTTTTAAATTACATACAGTTTTGGAAGAGCATATGCTGTGCATCTGCAGAAGCAAACCAGCAGATGGAAGGAAAGGACCCACTGACTTAGATAAAGTGAAACACTAATGAGTCACTTCATTACAATGCTCTGATGTTGCACCATGAGAAGGAATTGGCTGTATACCATGAGGATACTGTACAAGTGCTGTGTAGTACCTGAATTAAAATAAAGTGAAAGTTTTTTTTTGTTGCTTTGTCAGTTCACAGGATGTGTAATAAAAGTAGAAGGTATGTTTTCATTTCACCTTTGCTTCATCGCAGGAAGACTAGGCAATTATGAAAGATTTGCCTTTCAGCATGATAATTACCTTAAATACACAAGCAAACCTAAATTAACTTAAATTATTTAAATTAGAAAAGCAACCAGGTTTTTCAATCATTTGATCAATCAAGGACTGTAAAACAAATCCAACCTGTTACAAATGCAATTACAGATAAATGGGACCAACAGAACATACAATTGGTTAAAATGAGAGGTCCTATTCATCAATCCTCTTAAATGAGAAATGTAGAAGCTAGGTATGATACTATGTGCTAAAGGAATCCAGTGACTGTAAGTACATACAGTATTTCAAATCTAAATTTTAGCAGAAGAAAAGTAGACTTATCGACCTTATCTTTTGATCCCAACTTAATATATTTTAAACAAACTGAAAGGATACTCCTACAGCAGTGTCCCGCTGAAAAGACTTGTCAAATTTTTCAAAGCAATCTTTTTCATTTCTGAACTCATTTTGCTGATAGTCATAGCCATTTAAGTAGTGTGAAAACAAATTTGAACAATAACGAATATCCAGTATCTAAATCAGGATTTTACACAAACCCTGATTAAAGTGGTGTACCTTATTAGATGTAAATTAAATTTGAAATCAGTAGCACAGAAGTATGATATTTAATGTACAGTATACAGTATAGATTTAGGGAGAAGTGGGCTTGTTCTCCTGAATCTCAGTAGTTTGGACAAACCCTAATTTAGTTGGAGTAGAAGCAAAAGGCAGAGATTGTTTTGAATCCCCAAAGGAAGCCAGTAAGAAACTAATGCATATGCACAATACTAAAGGTATGAAATTAAAGAAAATAATAGGATACAGTTGGTAGAGTGAACAAAGAAAAGGAAGTTTTAATAATATAAATTAAGTAATATTTCTGAGCCAATTACTGAGAGTGGAGTGTTCAAAGCAAGATGCTTTAAAGAACATCGTCTCGAGTAGAGAAGAGTACAGTGGGTGGAAGGGGTGCTGGAATATGATTTTTTAATTAGTCAGCATGAGCACAGCATTACTTCTATTACACAGCTCCACATAGAATCAACCATCTAAAAAGTGCTTATACAAACTGAAAGATGCTGATGAAGAATACAAAAGGGGATTTGGAGATATTTCACAAAGTCAAAGTGTAACCAGGTGACAAAGTGGTGGCACAGGAGTCAGGATTAGTGTCCTCGCGGAGGCTGCTAGCTACAATAGATCCCCAATACCAGCTTTAGTATTCCTGTTACCTCTGGCCACCCTCCTATGTTTTTTATAGTTTGTTGGAAAAACAAAGCTTTTGAATATGGGATCCCATGTAAATTCCTTCTGTGCACGCATCGGTGACAACAGACCACCAATTTAACCACATTATCATAAGCTGCTAGCACTGGGAGGGACCTGAAGAATGTCATCCCAGCCAGCAACATAGGGACTGTCAGGAAGTGGCCCAGTGGGTTTTGTGGGAACTGTAGTCTCAAAGTAACGCAGAATTTGTAAACAATCTGTAGACAATTTTTGTAGGCAGTTTCTGTACACATTTCTCCATAATTGGTGTTAACCCATACACCCTGGCTGTAGCTACTGCCTGCTGTCAGGTTATTATTTGGTTCCCTGACCATGAAATTGTTTTTGCTCAACATATTTTTAATAGTGGACAACTGTTAGAAGGAATTTTACTATTCCTGTACTTTGTGTTTAAATTGTAAGTGTTCTCATTTGTCTTATGAGTTTGATTAATATTAATAGTATTAGTATTAGTACTGCACCATCCAGGAACAGTTGCCATTTACAAGTCCAGTAGATCCCCCTCTTGCTCACTTCCAGCAGTTATAGTACTCCCAATTCCCACACCGAATGTGGGGCCACCTGGGAACCTCAGCACCACCATCCATCAGGCCAAGTGGGTTTCCATTTTTAGTGTAAGAGTAGTCTTATGTGGAGGATAGGATCAAATAATTATTGTATTATGGGCTCTTATAACATCCCAAGACTCCCACAATTCTCCACCAGTGTAAAGGGTAGGGCACGAAAACCTTGATCTCAACCTCCACCAGTGAAGCAGTGTGCAGCCAGGGCCTTTGAAAAACTACATACAAAGTACAGTAACCACCAATTATCTTTTTTCTTTTACGAGCATCCATAGCAACCCCAGAAGTCTGTAATTGAGTATGCCATAGAACTAGAGGCTATCCTGAGCACCACTGCAGAGAACATGCATCTGGGATGTCGTTTTACAGATAGGGATTACAAACTGATGATTACTCATCAGTTTATGAGGGGGTTGTGGAACCTGGAGATCTGGGACTGGCTTGTTCCCATGAAGCCAGATTTCTGACGTTCAGGGAACCCAAAATTGAATTGCAGCAGCTGGCCAGGGAGAAGTCATCAGCAGTGAGAACCGCCTGATTCTGCCTCTCCCAGAGTTTGACCAAGAGCTGAAAAAGCTGTGCCCCCTCAAATGTCTTCACAGCCCCAAGAGTCAGCAGTTGAAGCAGGATAGGAGGGGAGGGGTTAGTCTAACGTCACTTATTCAGAAGTTGGTCACAAACCAACATGGATTGTTGATAAAAGATAAAAGAGTGGAAACAGATTATGTCACAGAAAGCATAGGTTTCAGCTACTAGAAAAGAAATCAGATGATGCACCTGAGATAGGAATAAACAAGATGAGCAAGACACTAATCTCTGGAGACTTCTGAGAAGACCAGCAAATTCAAGGAAATGGAGGCCAAGCAATGGTGCTGGCTCCTCTTGAGTGATAATAAGAGAGCAGATACTGTGAAATCTGCTGTTTTGGGGAAGGGAGAGCAGACATTTGAAGTGAAACAGCAAGAGAACAACTTCTAGCTTGCAAACCTTCATGATAAAGGTTGATGCAAGATGACCCAGGAGGAAAATGCCCCTTTTTTAAAGCGACCCATTACTGCTCCACCCCATTAACTTTTACAAGGTCATTGCATATTCTCATTAAGAAAATTTCTTTGTGGTGTATTTATTGTACGCAGTGCATATCAGTCATTTAAGAAAGCATATAGAGATAAAAGATGTGTTTGAGGAGAGACACTCTTTTCAATACTATGTCCTACCTGAAAGGGCAGGGAACTGGTGATAAACAGAATTTCTCTTAGCCACATATTGCCTTGCTCTCCATATTTCTCCCATAGAAGTTCTCCTCTGGTATTGGTGGATGTTCTCTTGAACACTGCAAGTCTGTATACATGCTCGCCGAACATGTGGTAGTTGAAGCGAAAAATACACTGATTGTCTTCATTCAGTGTTGTGGGATGGAAATTGTGACTCAGAAGCACTGCAGTGTCTTTAAACTTCTGAGGTGCGGAGGCCTCAATGAACAGATAGTGGCCATTCACGTTGCCCAAGGTATGGTCCTTCCAGGGTCCAGTGTTCAAAGTTGGGGTGGGGCCCTGGATTCTGGTCCAATCAAACTTATCATCAGTGTCCTGAGACCAATTGCAGAGCCCTTGTTCAAAGTTGCACTGCAGATCAGCAGCTGCAATAACACAGCACAAGGGAAATCGGCTTTAAAAACAATTTTAAAACCAATCACTTATTTGTTTCTAAGAGATTAGCCCATGAAGAAAACAGTTCAATTAGACTTTAATAGTAATTCTGTTAAATCGTTTTAATTACTTACAAACTCTGGAGGAAAGGCTAAAGTTTTTTAGCTGCACAGATAACTTTCATGTCAAGAATAATGAACAAATTCTATAAATCAAATGCTAAACTTAAATCTAAATATATCAGCTAAAGACATTTGGCCAGTAGAAGAAGATAAGAAAATAAGAAAGAGTTACTGTATAAACAAGAGGAAGCCATTCAGACCATTTCTGTAATTTGATTTATGGCTCATATTCAATTTCAAAATGTTGTCTAGCTACAGTACTTTTGAAGGATTTCAAAATACTTCAATTACTCATTGGTCAATTTTACTCCAGAGAGCCAAGTAACCACCAATTTGCTCGAAACATGCCTAATATTTTCAGCCTGAAGCAGTTTCATTTCACAGTTTCAAACTGCACTAACAGAAAGTGCAAAATGTTAATTAAATTAAATGAGAATGTAATCACCTACCACAGTTTTCTTCATCTGATCCATCTCCACAATCATCCACAAGGTCACAGAGCAGGAGGTGGTCAATACAGCCCCGCGTCTCTCTGCAGTGGAACTGACTGGGGCCAGCACAGTTGGCTGAGGGTGGAGGAAGGGAGCAGTTTTCAAAGTAGATATCATCCAAGGCGGACACACCATCGAAAAAGCCGAGGCTGAGCTTGGCTAATGAGAACTGGAAAGGCTGTGTCAGGCGACCAAGCTGAATGACCACCTTCAGCCACTGGTCTCCCTGGTTGTATAGGGTCCTCCACACAACGGTGATGTTCTCCACTCCATCAATCCGTAAATACATGTCAGCTGCTCCAACAGCAAGCCCATAATTGTAATGCCTGAAAGACCAGAGCAGGTTCTTTACATTGGGGGTAATCAACAACTGCTCTCAGAAGCTTAGATCTCAAGGGTTTCTTTCCCTTGATCCAATAGTCAGCTAATCAGACTTCATGTCAGCAGAATACAGCAAAATTAAAAGCTTTCAGAATTGTGCACACTGATTAAAGACAGATATGGATTGTATCTAAACAAGGACATAAGGGAGCAGCACTGCATTAGGAGGAAACCACACCAGTATGAATCTCCTGCCAAGGTGATTGGATTTAATTTTTCCATCAATTTAATAATTCTGTACAGAACCTAGTGAGATTAATTAGTTTTAAAAGTATTGCTTTAAAAAAAATAAGATCAAAGGGTCTTAAATTCGTAGATGCGTAAAAGTATTTTATTTTACCAGAATGACACGGTACAGCCTGATGCAGACTGACTGTACTTTGGACTCCTTAGAAGGGCCTTTTGTGAAAAGCTGCTGCTGTTTTTCAGAACAAACATAAAATGCCCTGTAGAGATTGAAATAAAGATACAAGTGTTTGTAAAACACAGCATGTATTAGGCATACAATAAAATAGGTATCAACAATCAATAAATACAATACCAAACTTTTAGTTTTAAGTTTCTTTTTAATTTTTAAAATTGGGAGCAGAATTTTTCAATCCACATCCATTATATAGTATCTGATTGTAATTCAGTAAATTCTTACTGTGTACTGTAATGTCTCTCATTTTCAAGTATTATATTTAGTGCTTGAGTGCAGACTGAAAGGCTATGTCATATAAATTATTTGTGATAGAAGGAACATAGTAGGTTCTATGAGGAAAATGCAGAGGTTGTGGAAACCAAAAGTACTGTATACCAACAAATATTTATTTAGGCCAGAAGCAAATTTAAACCTCACTACTACTTTAATAAATATACAAATGCTGACAATGCTGAAACTTACATAATAATCAGAAAAAAACAAGCAAGTAGCAAATGAAAGTACAGGACATTCTAAATCATTTATTTACATTAAACAGCAGCACGATCCCCTTGGGTCTGAGGAATTTCACACACAGTTACAGAATATCCTGTGGTAAATACTTGGAGGTTTGGATAAATTTTTCCCCATTCCTGCATGTGGTCTGCCTACATACCCTCAGTTGTATTTGTAGTGTGGTCCTGTGGGGGTGATTGGTCTCGGAAATCTGGAGGGACAGATATGTGAGAGCTTCTGATCCAGTCAAAGCCATCTCCTGCAGCAAACTCATACCATCCACAAGAGTCCTCTTCAAAATCACACCAGGTGGCTGCAACAAAAACATCAGCACACACTTCAGCACAGTGCAAAAGTGTGCCGCAGATCTACACTGGTCAAAGTGGATGCCAAGGTAGACATCTATGACATAACTGAAATGTTGCTGCACAAATGATAAATAAAAATAAATCTTAATTTATTGTACTGTACGATTTGAATCTCATTTAATTTTTGAAAGATTGTATCGTGTAGATTAGTAAGTAAAGCAGGAATTACTCTTGAAAAAGAATTTGTTGGACAACATTCACTATTAAATTTAGAAGAGAAGCTACTAAAGCTATTATTCATGAAAGCAAATACACAAGGAACAAGTATTAGGTTTATTCCATGCTGAATAAGGAAGAAAGAAAGGAAACACAATGTTTCGGCTGTGGAGCCTTCTTCGGGTGTGAGCCTTATTGGAGCCTTCCTTACACCTGAAGAAAGCTCCACAGCCAAAACGCTGCATTTCCTTTCTTCTCTTTTCAGCATGGAATAAACCTATTACTTGTTCCTTTGCAGCCTACGCATACTGATGCAGCTACCCACCTGAACTACTAAAAGCAAATACTATTCATATGTGAAATGTTTCCAAGACTGACTCACAATTCCTGCAACTACTGTATACAACAGAATTTATTTTGTAAGTATATGTCTATCCTTATCTGTACAAATACATAATTAATACTGAAACTATGCTGAGAATGCTAAAGAACGTATTCCAGCAATTCCTAAAGCAAAGATTAGCATGAAGAATATTCTTCTTAATGTTCAAGAACTGCTTTAATTTTTTTGGGTTGGGATTATCTTAGTTAACATTTTAGTTCTCGAATGGAAAGTGAGAAAACCTCCAGACATTTTAAACTGGAGTCAGGTCTATGCCATTAGGCGCTGATGGTGTTGGCTTTTAAAGAAATGTGACCACAGTCCTCTGGCAAGATAGGAATTTAGGAAAACACTGCACTGCTAAAGCTAATTTTATTCAGAATTATTGACTTAAAAATGATGAGGAAGGTAAAAAAAAACAATAACTGGCTATTTCCAATGTGAGCTCTCCAGGAGATTCAGTTCCAAGAGTTTTTCACAATTACTCACGGCACCCAGCTTCGTCGTCCCCACTGTGACAGTCTACTGTAAAATCACAGACTCTCTCCTCATGGATGCATTCCCCACTGTGACAGCGAAAGGAAGACGGTGGGCAATGAGGTGGGGGAGGAACTGTGGTGGAGATATTTGCTGAAAAATAAATGATTTTGTGTTGGTGAATTGAAAAAAGGCAGACAACTAAATTGAGCAATAATGAAGCTCAAAAATGAATCTTGTATTGTGAAACCGTGAAAACTAAATCACTGCAAGGGAGCAATCTAGAGATTATAATTAAATTACCACAATAAATTAAACTAGCTATTATTATTGTTGTTGTCATTGTTATGCAGTTAATTTACTATTTATAGGCTATTAAAAGACATTTTTATTTTTTTACATTTAAATTGTAAGGAAAGCTTTTCTAGAAACCATTTTTGAATAATTATTTTAAATAAGTGAACTCAAAAAGACATAATTAAGACTAAGTATCCTGTCAGTAACCCAACAAAACCAACAAAAAAAGAAACGAACAAACTATCCAGGACCACATATTCCACTTAGAAATCTTTACCTGCAGCGATTTCCCAGCTAGCACTCTTTTTGAAGGTTTGGCTTCCATTATCTTTTGCCAAAGAAACAACTGTGTCTACATGGATGAGGTAAAAACCAGGAAGGATGACTGGCTCCACAGTAACAACTCCAGGGAACCACTGACTTTCTTTCACCCAAAAGGAGGCTTGGACTGTAACTTCACTGCCAGTGGAAATCTGTTTGACGGACAATTCGGCATTCCCGTGCCCAGATCCAGTGAGGGAATGGCATAGATAGAGAGAGCTGTTCAGTGCAGACTTGAAAGAATATGTGCCAGTGACATTCTGGTATAAACTAGGTGACAACAAGATGAAAACTGAGGCAGGATAGTCAGCAACAACTCCAACAAAGGCTTTGCCATTTTTGTCAATTGTCAGTCCATGCTGATGTGGAAGAGACTGATTTGTAAGAAGCACGACCTGCCCATAATCTGTAAGAAAAAAAATATTGAATAAGAAAATTTAATTTAATGAGATGACATGATTCAAATATACCAAAATGATTTATCCTAAGTACAGTTGCGGGTTTATAAGCAGCTGATAAAGGTGAAAGGCTACAAGTGAAAAAAAAGAAGAACCCTGTCCTGTTACATGCATGGATTTTTGTAAGATGGACAACATTACATGTCACATTTCATGTGCTGCACAAAACATGTGTAGAAACATAGCACTGGAACCACATCTGTTGCTCATCTAACTGCCAATAATTCTATGCTTTTCAAGTGAACAGAAATTCAGGCAGTGTTCACATGAATTGTTTACACATAGCCACCATCAGGCAGTTTTTGATCAGAGAGGATCGCAATATTGATTTCAGAGTGTTTTTTTTAATTACAATATCAATTGATTAAAACTGGTGTTTGACATTTTAAACCTGGAATTAATACTTTATTTGATTAATTGCTCTATCAATTTCAGTCTCTGAATTATAGCATGTTCATGAGCAACTAAACAGTGCTAATTCCATTAAATTAATAAACACATTAATTAAAATTATAATTAAGTTTCACTATATGCTTGTGTAGCAGTTAAAGATTTTATTATAAAAGTAGAAAGCCTATATTTAATAAATGGGAATATGATGATAACTGGATTCTACAGAATATTTCAAACATTTCAATTATTTAAACTTCTAATTGCAGTTAGTAGTGGTCTGAAATACTACTGGTATGACATCAATCTCATGAACAAACAGGCCTTAGCCCACTAGTACTGGCATTTTGTTTGATAGAGGTGTCTTTTGTCTTCCAAGAAAAACTAGTGACAGGATACAAAGCAGAGTTTGTGGTTTGTGAATGGCAGGTGATTAGTGCTGTTGCCTCACAGCTCTTGCATCATGGAATTAATTCCTGCCTGTTGTCCTGGTGGACAAGAGTATACAAACCTCTGTGTGGGGTGTAAATACTCTCCTCACATTCATGTAGACCCTCATCAGGTTCTCCAGTTGTCTCTAAATTATTTGTGTGTGTGCCCTACCACCCCTATCAGAAATGCATAATTATCTAAAAATGAGGGATGGAATTCTAGTTGGGGTTACAGTTGTACATTTAATTTTAATTTATTGCAGGCTGCTGTGCTTAAGAACATTATTTTAGTGTTAGACCTTATATTCAATCAAGAAGTCCAAGAATTTAAATCTGTCTTTTAAACAGTTAATACTTTATTGTTTCCAAACAGAGGCTTTCAATTCTCAGTTTCTCAAAGTCATTATCGCTGCAATCTGTAAATTGAACTGTGATGAAACCAACCAGGTTTTAATTTAATCAGTGCAGCTGTTTCAAGGTCTGTTGTAGTTTGAGTTGTAAGAACAAAATAATGATTGTGCATCAAACTGTTTGTGTAGCAATGACAGTGTATCTGAGGCAAACTACAGTTTACAGTGATAATCACTAGGTTATCAATTAATTCATTAAAGCTTGAATGAGAACAATTTGTGTAATGGACAGTCTGTCACATAGTGGTATATGCCCATATTACATGGGTATACAAATTAAAGCACCAGATTTTCTGGTGCAAAATTAAAAAAAATCTTTGGTTTGTGATTAAATTGAACAAATTTCAATTTAATAGGTACTGTGGTACACAACATAATTAAATGGTTTTCAAATATGTGGATTATGCTGGGATCTTGGTTGAATCAGCACCCCAATATTTAACAGCATATTTGTTCCAGTATCACTATTATTATTATTATTATTATTATTATTATTATTATTATTATTATTATTATTATTATTATTATTATTATTACAGTACAGAACATGACTGAAGCTTCAGCAAAAGAAAGACAGGTGTGTAAAGTAGGCACTTTTTCTGGGAAAGCACCACTTGCCTTTGTGCTCTGTTGTGGTCTCCGGGAGGGATACATTCGTAGAAGAACACTGTGGTGCCACACTAATATCATCTACAGCAATGGTTGCATTAGCTGAATTGAGAGAGGCCTGGAAAATTATCTGTAATGAAAAGAGAAAAATAAGTAAAATTCACAATGCTCACATTTCCATTACTATCTGTTGCCATACAGAAGTTAACAAATTTATGTTAAGCCTACAAACACATTTTATAATAATAATAATAATAATAATAATAATAATAATAATAATAATAATAAACTTTATTTTATATAGCGCCTTTAAAGGTGGCTTCTCAAAGCGCTTTACAGGATGACAATAACAATAAATAAGAAGACTACAACAATAAATAAGAAGATTTCACAAGATAAGATACAATTACAATTACAACAATACAACAATAACAATAGAGGAGACCGCGGAAGGTGGTACTAAGAAGAGCAGAGGGGTGAAGAATGGAACCAGTTAAGTAAAGGCTTTTCTGAAGAAGAAGGTTTTGAGTCTGGATTTGAAGGAGTTTAGAGAAGGTGACTCTCTGATATCCTGGGGCAAAGAGTTCCAGAGCTTGGGGGCATAGCAGGAGAAGGCACTGTCGCCCATACAAAGTAGACGGGTTTGTGGGACAGTAAGGAGGGCAGAATTTGAAGAGCGGATGTTGCAAGGTGGGGAGTAAGGTGATAATAGTTCAGACAGGTATTGAGGTGCCAAGCCATGTTAAGCCTTATAGGTGAGCATGAGGATTTTAAAGTCTATGCGGAATTTGACCGGAAGCCAATGCAAGGACTCCAGGATAGGAGTAATGTGAACACTTGCACTAGACCTGGTCAGGATTCTGGCTGCTGAATTTTGGACATACTGCAGTTTGTTCAGAGTAGATTTAGATACCCCAGCGAGTAGAGCATTGCAGTAGTCAATTCGAGAGAATACAAATATGTTGATCAGCTTTTCAGCCACAGTTAATGATAGCATAGGGCATAGTCTTGTGATATTTCTAAGGTGAAAAAAAGATGTTTTGACAGTATTCTATACATTTGGGTCGGATGTTAAGCCAGAATCGAATATAAGGTTTTTCAATTTTGATTGAAGCTCAAGTACAGAGCCATCTACAGATAGGGTTACAGGACTGCCTTTATGAAGTTGATGGGGGGTACCAATAAGCATGACTTCAGTCTTGTCACAGTTAAGATGAAGGAAGTTTTGAGTCATCCAAATTTTTATGTCAGAGATGCAAATAGATAGAATAGAGACAGCCACATCAGTGTCAGGTTTGGTATGGATGTATATTTGAGTATCGTCAGCGTAAAAATGAAAGCTGAGGCCGTGTGATCTTAAAAGCTGACCAAGTGGGAACATCTAAATGCTGAAGAGCAAGGGGCTCAGTATTGAGCCCTGGGGGACACCAGACTTGACAAGACCAATTTCAGACCTGTACCCATTGAGAGAGACAAAGTGACAGCGATCAGTGAGGTAAGATTTAAACCATTTGAGGGGAGTGTCAAAGACTCCAAACACAGTCTCGAGACGAGAAAGTAAGATGTTATGGCCAACATTGTCAAAGGCAGCACTGAGATCAAGAAGGATGAGTATGGAAAGAGAACCAGAATCAGAAGCTATTAGGAGATCATTGGTGACTTTGACCAGGGCAGTTTCTGTGCTGTGAAGTTGACGGAAGCCAGATTGGAGGGGTTCGAAAAGGTTGTTTGTCATGAGGTGGTTATGTAACTGAAGTGTGACAGCACGTTCTAGAATTTTAGAGAGAAAGGGTAAGTTGGAGATGGGGCGAAAGTTGTTAAGATTGTCGAGAGCCATGTTAGGCTTCTTTGGCACGGGGGTAATAGCAGCAGTTTTGAGGACCGTTGGTACAATGCCGGTGCTCAAGGATTCATGTATAATATTGAGGACAATGGGACAGAAAGAAGATAAACAGGACTGGAATAAAGTGGTGAGAATGGGATCTAAAATAGATGTGGTGGGTTTCATGCGCGTAACTAGTTTGTTTAGGGATGCTGAGTCAAGAAGAGAGAAGCTGGAGAGACGGGAACCAGAGAAGTTGGATGAGGAGGGAGGAGGTATGGAAATTATATCCGTAGTGGAGAGAATGTGATGCTGGATGTTGTCAATCTTAGAACTTTTTTAATTAAAATATATTGTTTTTTACTTTAAAGAGTCAGTCTCATAAGATGTTCATCAGACATACTTTCTCTCTTGTTAGCACTTGTCTTTCTAAAGTACCCCCTGTTGTAGTACTACACTACTAAACCTGCCACGTGGAGCAGTGAATGCTTAATGTGGCGTATGAAAGCATTTGGGCTGTTGCCAGAAAATGCCTGGTTTTAAATCCCAGTCTGTGCTGAGCCCTTTGAGACAATCTTGTTCCAATTATAGAATTTAGGTTGTTTATTAATTTTTATAATATTAAAGTATGTTAAATATTAAAATAATAAAGAAAGTAGGGCTATTTTACAAAACAAAATCAGTTGGATATATAAAAAACTAGGTTTTTATTATACTGTAGCTTGTTGCTGATGTGAAGTGCCTCTTTAAGGTTGAGAAAATCTATATTTTGTCTTAATGCAAATTTCAGCAATGAGTAATCAGCAAACAATTTATCTTCCAATTTTTATTATGAAAAATATGTTTCTCACATACTGTACTGTAATGGCTTTAAAACTTTGCGGTATCATACTGTATATAAGGTATATTTATACAGCATACGATTGCACTGCAGTTTATTGACATGCATGCTAGTGATATGACTTCATGTGATAAATGTATGTGGAATGTTAGGAGACCCAGCAGGTGTTTTGTTTTAATCATGCTATAGATTTGTCCCTGAGGTATACCATCCAAGGTTTCAAAATTATAAAAAAACAGCTAATTTTGTTTCAAGAATTTAAAATCTGTCTGCCTGACTGTACTGTAGCTTTCATGTCACTGAACAGTCACCTTGCTTTGTGTTAACACAGTGCACAGT
Organism: Lepisosteus platostomus; assembly: GCF_059453375.1. Classification (NCBI taxonomy): domain Eukaryota; kingdom Metazoa; phylum Chordata; class Actinopteri; order Semionotiformes; family Lepisosteidae; genus Lepisosteus; species Lepisosteus platostomus. Next base: position 40,077,729 of record NC_142618.1, read on the forward strand.
GAACAAGTCAAAGAAACTGAAGCAAATGTTAAAACATAAAGTGGAATATGGTACTACAACAGCTATATAAATATATAAAATTCAGACACTTAAATTAATATTGTTAGTGACATTAAGAAAGTTTTTTTAGCTATAAAAATTTCTTTAGTTACATGATTCCATATTAATATTCTCTAAGTGAATTTTAAAAAGTTCAGTTTTTACAACAATGACAGCAGTTATTCAGAGAAAAGGTTAAAAATTATAGCTTTTCATAAAGTTATACTTTTATAAAGTATAAACTTAACATAGTCATAATCAGCACGTCAAAACTTCCAAACTAATTACAATAAGAGAGCAAGTGAAAGATGTGCATAAATCTGATCTTTTGGATTTCTTCTATAGCCACTTGCCATGCATTTTCTCACAACAGGCTTTTGAAGCTAATTTTTTAATGTGAATTGCATCTGAAAAGTAAAGTACATTAAAAACTGCATATACTGTATACATTAAAATATACATTGTTTAGTATATTCAATTTAAAAAAAAAGTCACTCCAGCTGAGATAGGAATACCAAAGCATTTGTTTGTGGAGTGAAAAAGTAATAGGGTTACAACTGTACCATTATAAGCTCATTGTATTATTATGTTTTTTTGTATGATTAGCATTTGAACTGCTTGACTGAAAGTAGAGAGCGATTTAATGGATATGGATTGCAAATTGAGAAATAAAGGTTGGGAAACCAAGGGTTCAGAATACTTTTTATTTTTATTTTTATACTATTTATGTATTACATTGTTTTGCAAGATTTGTACCATTTATTTTGTTGTTTTGTTCATCTAGATTTGTTTATTATCTAGAAAAGTAGCGCTCTGTATTAATAACAAAAGAAAAGACTTGCATCAAAAAATAACAGTGAACATACCTCCATACCTCATACTGTACCTCATTTAACATCTACCCAAAGTTTATATGGCACTGAACAATGGCTAAAGCAGTAATTGCTCTACTAAGAGCCTGGCAAAGTGACTACCTTCTCAATGTGTCTTTTGAAAAGGTTCACTGGAGATTTTGCTACACAAATTCATACAAATGTAATTACTTAAAAATTTAAACTGTTTAAAATCGTAACTCAGTACTCATTGCAAATGTTGCACAAATATTTATCACTTTTCTATCTGTTATTTATGGAAGCCCGTTTCCACCAGGGAGTAAAAAAAAACGCGCTATGGTATCTCAGAATTGCCACTTAGTATCTCAGAATTCCGACTTAGTATCTCAGAATTCGGACTTATTAACTCAGAATTCAGACTTATTAACTCAGAATTGCGACTTTATATCTCAGAATTGCGACTTTATATCTCAGAATTGCGACTTAAAAACTCAGAATTACGACTTTATATCTCGTAATTGCAACTTTATATCTCACATTTGCAACTTGGAAATAGCCCATATTTCATTGTCTGTCCTTTTGTTATTGTAACGGATTCGGGTTCTAGGGCTTGTGCCCTCGCCACTCCTATCCTACTTCATGCATCAATGCAATGGCTCGAACCCAGGTCTTGCCAGCTGAGCTAAAGAACACTTTCTTTAGCCCCGGCGGCCAGCATCCCTGTTATGCGCAGGGGAGGGCGGTGCCACGTGGAGGGTGGTCACCACACTGCAACCAGATCGTACAACCTGTATGTCGGCCGTTCCGTTACAATATATTTATGAATCATACAGGATCATAGGATCTATAGGCCTCAAGACTTGTCTTGTACAGTGCCCTGATAAAAATCAAATTAATCAAACTAATTTTTATGGAATCCCATTTCCACCAGTGAGGCTTCCATAGTACCTGGATGGAATAGTGGACAGTGGGCTTTTTAAAAACGTTTTTATTTAAACACCAGAAATACAAAAACGGAGACAGAATATGACATAAGATACAGAAATAGACACTTCACATCCAGAGGAATTCACAATTATAAAAGCTGAAAATTATACTTTTTACATATTTCCATTGTATGTCCTTTTTTTACTTAAAAAAGAAGGTCTTCTTTAGCTCAGATGGCAAGACCTGGGTTCGAGCCAATGCAGTGAGGCACGAACTAGGGTGGGAATGGCGAGGGCACAAGCCCTAGAACCCGAATCCATTACAATAACAAAAGGACAGACAATGAAATATGGGCTATTTCGAAGTCGTAAATGTGAGATATAAAGTTGCAAGTACGAGATATAAAGTCATAATTCTATGTTTTTAAGTCACAATTCTAAAATACAAAGTCAGAATTCTAGGATACTAAGTCGCAATTCTGAGTTACTAAGTCACAATTCTGAGTTACTAACTCTCAATTCTGAGATACTAAGTCGCAATTCTGAGTTACTAAGCCGGAATTCTGAGATACCATAACGCGTTTTTTTTCATTCCTGGCGGAAACAGGCTTCCATAGTTATTTCTTGTTTCAAAAAAGAAAATACTGTGAGGGCTTCAATCAAGCAAGGGTTTCTACACTTTACTATCTTATTCTGCATCCTGAGACCCATGCAATAATGCAAAGTGTGCTAAAGAGGAACATCTTCAGAACCCTGTATTTTGCAGGAACAGATACAAAAGTACGGTCAAAAACCAAAACACTGCAAAAGTGAAAGCATCAGAAAATCTTGTAGAGAAGCCAGTTATGTTGATATCTGAAAGTTATGTAGCATTTAGATAGTAAACAAGGTACAAATGTAATAATTACCTGCTGAATTTCCCTGTCTCAATGACCTTTGCTCATAATACTATTCTGTCTCTACAATCTTAATTTGTATTCCCTCTTTAAGCACCCACAAAACTAATTCAATTCAGCTACTTCATTGCCTCTTATTAGCAGTAATAACTAGAGATTTTGGTCATGTAGCTTACTAAAGGTGTTGTCTCAATAACCAGTATTCAGGTGTGGCTGCATGTATTATGCAAATTCAAATTCCAAGTAACTCTGTCATTGAGTCTGTTTTGATTTTGGTTAAATGAACTAAAAGTTCAATTGAAATGTATTCCTAAATCTATTTAACACTAAACGTATAACAAATACATGGGTTCTCAAACTTCAAACCTCAGTGTTAATTTGCCTGTGTGTTTATCACACTCCATCCATACTGTTTTCCTCTCTGGCCTCATGCTACATTGTTGTACTGTGCACTATTTGGACAAGTACATTTTAAACCAGGAGTTTGTGTCAAATGCATCATGGTCACCTCTTATTTCATGGGATCAATATAACAGATGTAGGATCAAATATTGTTACGCTTACTTGAAGGGGCTATTTGATTGTCTGAGAATTTATAGACAATGGTTAACATCTAGCTACTGTCAATATCTGCAGTTCTCTGAAGCTTCAAAGTATGAAAGGAACTGAGGTCTTTACTGAGTTGTACTGGGTCTGAGACATATTGATGAAAGGAATCATCTGGTTTACTTTGGTTAATTAAGTGCTTGGCAAATCATTAATAGTCATCAACAGTCCAGGATGAAAGGATAAAAAGACAGAGACAAAGAGAAGGAAGGAGACGGGATGGACAGAAAGATATAAGGAGAGAGAAGACTGGCCAGGGAGATCCTCGTTCAAGTCAGTCTTTCAGACCAGATTTGAGTTGAGTTAAGTTTGAGTTAAGAACCTTGTTAAGAGAGCTTGCCATTCTGCTGTTATAGGAAACTCTAATTTCCCTATATCCCTATTCTCTATGCTAAGTATGGTCTGTCCTATGCATGGATGCATTTTTAAAGTAGGGAGAAGTAAAGTAAAGTTTCCCTTTACTTTATACCATCCAGATTCATGGAGACAGAGATTTAACTTTAGGTCATATTCTGTGTAGTTTAGAAGGTTAGCAGGTTTATCAGTTTTTAGGTTGTTTTGTTGGCTTGTGAACCATGTCACAAACAGCGAACCATGTATGGAAGGGCATTTAAAATCAAGAATGCAACCTTCTTTACACAAAGGGTTGTATGGAATATGCAGCAAGTTACCCAACCATGTTGTTGAAGGTGATATCCTTCAAAAAACACCTGGATGAGAAAACTCCTTTTACTGGATGTTTAACTACCAAACAGAGCTCAAAGAGCGGACTGTTGTACCAATGCTGCTGTTGACTACTGAATTCCTGGTTACTTAAAAGTATTTGACTTCAAAACAGCACAAAAGTTTAATTTTTGCACACTGTGTAGCTTTAGAGAGCAGCTCTTTTCTTCTTTTGTTTGAAGGATTAGGTGCATATGATACATAATAAGCTCTGCAAATGCCTTTTGTGCTGTGTGCTAATATTCTGTATATGGACACCAAAGACAGTGGCAAGCCTTCTGAGCTGACTCTAGATTAATTAATCTATTTAGATGAATGGGTTTCTTTAGAATCTGTTTGTGATATTAAAAACTCATTTGATAAGCAATTGTTTTCATTTATTAAGATTTATTAATCTAAAAAATAAATGTACTAATTACAAAAACAAAAACCGCAAGCAAGAAAAACCATTTCTGTCAGAAAGATGCCAGTGTGCTATACGCTTTCCAAAAGACAAATATCAATATTACTTTATTTTATTTTTAAGAAGTCCAATAATCAACAATCAGTATTGATTTATCTGGCAGATAATTTTATCCTATGTGAGTGGCCCACTGTATATTCCCATTTCTAGAGCTTGGAATTTGACTGACGTGTTCTCAGTGAAGAATCTTTCTCAAGAGTACAATATCCCAAGTGAAAAATCCAGAGCTCATACCAGTTTTAGGTCAACACAGCTGCTTACTGGTATTGTAACTCCTTTTTATATTTAAGTAGCTGCACTATTATTAGTATTCTGTCTGATTTGCTATTCCCACCCTAATTGCTATTTGGCATTGTGACAGGAAGAAGACCTTGCAGGAGTACCTGGCATGCAATGGGAAGGTTTAAATCACTGTCCAAATGGCAAGGTAATTCCAATCAATCAGGCACTCATCCATGTACATGAAAATGAGCCTGAGGTGCTCACTTAATTGAGAAAAAGAACATTTAAACAGCCGCAAATGGGATCTGCCTAAACTATATACGTGTCAATTTAGCCCATCACAGCATATAAAAGGCAAGGTAAGGAAAAGAGAAATGTTATCTGGAGGTCATACTGTAGGAATGATAGCAAATTGGGCACAACTTAAAACGTGGCATTTTGTGTGCCACCTAAATGAGGAGACTGTAGCATTTAAGAATTTAATTATATTAGTTAAATGAAAGAATACCACTT